>NW_006283567.1:229019-233360 GCF_000327345.1 Myotis davidii
GAGACTGAGAAACATAGATATGAGAGCAAAACACTCATCAGCCACCTCCTGCATGCCCCCTACCATGGATCGAGCGCACAACCCAGGCATGTGCCCTGACCAGGAATCAAAGGAAACTGGCAACCTTTCAGTGCACGGGGTGATGCCCATTGAACTGAGCCACACTGGCCAGGGCAGCAGAAATGACTTTTTACCTATCTATATGGCATGGCTAAATAACAATTACTGAACGTGTCTTTTCCTTGCAGTGACTTTCTGAAGGCCCAGTGTGCATTACCTCATCCCAAGGTCTGAATATCATATGTACCCATATCCCCTTTCTGTTTCCAAACATGTCTTGTATGTGAGGTCTCTGACTCTCTCATATATAAGGCACCTTTATACATGTATGTGATAACTAGATTATTTTTTTCTTGCTAATCTGTCTCATGTCTATTTTATTATTAGACCAACCAAAAGGACTTTGAGAGTAGAGAAAACTTTGTTCCTCCCACAAACACCCTGATCTTATTCACTAGTGGAAATCTATCTTTGGGGATAAATTTAAAATTTTTAAATACTTAAAAAAAATTAAGTTGGAATAAAGTCTGTCAAGTGAAGTGTGTTATCAAGCTAGATAATTTCATTTGGAGTAAAAAATATGATGTCATATGAAGAAATGAGATGAAATTTTTCTCTGAAAGCATTCCCCCCAATTTTGGAACACTGGCAGTATCTCTAAAATCAGTCATAACTTCCCTAGAAGAAAATTTAACTCTATAAATTCTGCTGCTAGTATGTGTTTTCATATTACAATATAAATGTTGTTTTTAGTAAAATTCAGAGTTTATACATTTTACATCACACATTTTATGTAAGACCATTAGAGAATAATATTTGTACATATGAGATATCCAGGCATAGATACATTATAACTACTATAGCTACTCAAATATGTGAAGATCAACAAGGACTACATATTAGTTGACAATGGTTTTCATGGAAGGAAATAGGAATTACCTAGGCTTGGAGAATTAGCTAAATTTCAATAAATGAGGGAAAAGATCTCCCATGCAGAGTAGAGGAATCTTACTTGATTATTTAATAAAAGTGGACTTGAAAAACATTCTAATCCATATGAAATAGCAGCCCTCCTAAAATCCATTTTTAAAGCAGACACCAACAAAAGCAGATGTTAATATTAGAGAACAATGAGAGACAAACATAGATAGCATGGTGGAGCCAGGTTACAGGGGGCAGGGTTACCTGATGAATGCAAGGTGCTTAGTCTGAACATGATCTAAAGTTAGTCTATTATCACTTCCACCTATGATTTTGTAACCTCAAGAATCTGTCAAGGCCCACTAATAAATGTCTTGCTCTACAAAGGCAATTTAAGAACAGAAAAGAAAAGTAACATGGATACTTCAAATTCTCTCTCCCTTGAGTAAAGGCCCTCCCACTGACCTTGCTTTAAAGATAGGGCAAGCTGGCAAGATCTGAAAGGGACCATCAGCAGTGTGCAGATAAGCTTTTAGAGATGCTTTATTGTCTTTCAAAAGAATGAACAGATTTTCTGGTGGAATTCAGTAAATGTGGAGATTCTTTTTACCAAGTATGAGCCTTCTGGGTTATTGGATAATTATTTTCTAGATAAAATACAGCCCTAAAAACTCCTTGCTATTTCATTAATTAAAGTAAATACTTGTTTACACTACTCTACTGCAAATCTTTAGAATGCAAGGTAATAATGAATCCCATTTTGCAGTGCATTGTAAATCATATTAGTAACTTCTGGTGCTCTCCAGGTTTAATAGGTGATAGTTTATTATTCATGTTCAGCATAAACTAAGTCATTAAAATTACAAATTTACAAGTAAGCTACAAAAATTATGCTTGTCTTCGAGATTATGATTTTAATAATTGAAAATACTATCTGACCTCGAGCAAGAAAAATGCTGGAAACTTGAAAGTTCATTTGAAATTCATGGTTGAGAAAGACAAGTCTCTGAACACTTGAGCAATCTTTTTATTTATAGGATAGAAAAACTGGTAAATGAATAAAGGACATTTACATTGTTTTGTGGTATTTATATTTCTGGAATTCCTTTAAAAGCGGACTTCCAAAATGCAAATGTTATAAATATGAGAGGAGAGTTAGATTCTGGCATAAAGAGAAGAGGTATAATTTAATATCAAAATAATGTTTGTTTTATGCACTGAGTGATGAACTGCATGGAAAATTCTAAACCCTGTTTGAGTCTGCTTTTTCACATAAAATGAGATCTGACTATGTACATGTTATATTTGTTGCAACCAAATGGTTTTTCGCTGGCTAGCAAGCCCAGCCATTTGAGAGGTATATTTTGAAATAAAACCTTTCTCAAACTCATCTTGAGCTGCTGACTCTTATGAGCTTGTGGTTCCTGTTTTAGTTTTTGAGGCTTCCATAGGTTTCTAATCACAATAAAAAAGAGACTGACTCCTCTGGAATTCAAATTTACTGTAGTTGAATGAGCTCACTCCTCCCCACCCCCCACCAGTTGTTTCAATTCAGTGTCTTGATTAGATTCCAGAGGAGATTTCTGCTTACAACAAGCCTTCCAAGGGCTTTCCCAGTATCCTAAGAGAGTGTACTGTAGACATCCCATAACTACATGTGTGTTTTCATTTTTTGTCTATCTTCAATTCTTTTCAAATTCTGCTATAAATTTTAAAGGATCCTCAGACATATAAATTGCTGGGATGAGGGAGGGGTCCAAGCACCAGAAATAATGTGGATTAGCTAAAACACCCTTCCTAGCCTACCTTGCAAGCTAAGGTGAAGCAGGGACACCATAGTTAATTACCTTTTATCATCTTCTTTAGTCACACAATGCCCTTTCCATATGAGATGGGGCTTCCATTTTGGCTGACTGTGTCCAGTCAGATTCATTGAGAGAAATAATAATTTTAGGTGTATGTATTTTCTAGACCTCAGTTTTCCATTCTGTAAAATGAGGAAGCTGGGACTAAATGATCAAGTTCTTTTCCCTTCCTTAACTCTCTATGATTCAATTCACTTGGAATCTGCTACATTATCTGAATTAATAATGTTCACACATCTAGAAAATTATCTTCAACAAATAAATCATAAGCACTGGGAAAACAAAGAAATCTAATAGTCTAAAGAAGGCCAGAAACCTAGTAAGGGACATATGATATATTCATACAAGAATATATAACAATGTAAGGTAGGAAAACTCTATGTACCAAAATGAGAGGCATAGGTTTAGAGAGTGGAATCTCTAAGTTCCAAACCCCACCAATCCACATTGGACTGGGAAGTATACAAAAATATAACCTTTCATTGTGGGTTTAGCCATTGTGATCTGAGGGTTCTTTATTACAGCAATATTATTTTTCTGACTTTTATTGATTTCAGAGAGGAAGGGAGAGGGCGATAGAAACATCTAGAAACATCAGTGATGAAAGAGAATCACTGATTGGCTGCTTCCTGCACCCCTTACACTGGGGATCAAGCCTGCAACCTGGGCATGTGCCCTGACCAGGAATCGAACTAATGTGAACTCCTGGTTCATAGGTCGATGTTCAACCACTGAGCCACACCAGCCCGGGTCCCCAATTAACTTTTTGTGCATATCTAATCTAATAAAAAAAGAAGAAGAAGAAGAGAAACATGCAAATTGACCGTACTCTGCTATACCCACCAGCCACGCCACCAGCCAATCAGAGAGCAAATATGCAAATTAACCCAACTAAGATGGCGGTTAAGTTGCATACTAGGCACCAGTGGCTTAGATCCCAGAAACATCATAGGGCACCCAGGTCACACCGAGGAAGGCCCTGTATAGGCCCTGAGCAGCCTAGGAAGGGCCTGAGCCAGGGGGCTCCTGGGCAGGGCCTGAGCCTGCAATCAGAGCCAAGGGGGTCCCTGCCCAGGCCTGAGGCTTGGCCAGAGGCTTGAGGCCTGGGCAGGGGTGGAGCCAGTGATCAGAGCAGGCTGGGGGTCCCCTGCCCAGGCCTAATGCCCCTCTTGCCTGGGCACTGGCAGAGCCCGCGACTGCATGGGGCTGGGGTCCCCTGCCCAGGCCTAATGCCCGGCCAGAGGCCTGAGGCCTGGGCAGGGCAGAGCCTGCGATGGGAGCGGGCTGAGGTCCCCTGCCCAGGCCTAATGCCCCTCTTGCCTGGGCACTGGCAGAGCCCGCGACTGCATGGGGCTGGGGTCCCCTGCCCAGGCCTAATGCCCTGGCGAGAGGCTTGAGGCCTGGGTAGGGGCAGAGCCTACGATTGCACAGGGCTGGGGGTCCCCTGCCCAGGCCTAATGCCCCCCCAGAAGCCTGAGGCCTAGGCAGGGGGGGA
>NW_006283567.1:233919-236586 GCF_000327345.1 Myotis davidii
ATATATATATATATATATCTTCCTCTACCTCTACCTGTACTTCAACCTCTGTCTGTCGAGAGATCCCCCCCCCACACACACACACACACTTCATGTTAAAAGATGAGACTGTACATACTTACTATCATGAAGGTTGCTTTGACCCCAGAATGACTAAATTTATCACACCTGGGGAATATAGGTGTTGGATTTTCTTCCCTTTTACACTATAAGCCCCAGGAAGGTGAGGGTCGTATCTTTTTTATTGATGACAGCCTCCTCAGCACCTAGTGTGGGAAGCTGCCTATTGTCTTCTCTAGCAGAGAGGTGTGGACAAGGAGCCCGGAATGCTGGTGACCCTTGAGCCCTGGCAAAGGTAAGGGCTATGCACCCACTGTTTGGTCCAGACCAGGGGTGGACAAACTTTTTGACTCGAGGGCCATAATGGGTTCTTAAACTGGACTGGAGGGCTGGAACAAAAGCATGGATGGAGTGTTTGTGTGAACTAATATAAATTCAAAGTAAACATCATTGCATAAAAGGGTATGGTCTTTTTTTTTTTTTTTTAGTTTTATTCATTTCAACCGGCCCTCGGGCCGTAGTTTGCCCAAGGCTGGTCCAGACAATGGTAGCTGAAGCAACTTCCCCACCGGATAGTCATGTAAATCCTTACTGATAAGATAGTCTGTCTGTTACTAGAAATTGCCTGCCTAAGGGCTATAGGTTATCCCAAATTGAATAAAAGGGTGGCAAGGCCTGAGCCCAATTGGAGTCCTTCCCCTTGGGATGGGCTCCTGCCTGGCCCCCCAATTTCCAAATTATTATTTCTTGTCTCATCTCTTTCATTTGCGTGCGGCCCCTCTTCCAGAGTCTGAACCCTGAACCAAGCAGGACGTGGGATCATTCACACTAGTGCCTGGAACATAGTAGGTGTCTACTAAACATTTGTTTCATGAGTGAATGAGGGCTTAATGTACATAAAGGCTCCTACAGCACCTTGACCTTGCACTATCATTGCATGTATCTCTGTATATTATAATCACAATATATTGTCTGTTTCCATTAGAGAGCAAAGTGCTCAATAAATATTCGTTTGATCAAGGATTGAACTAGGTGAATTTCTTTTAATACTGTAAGTATAAAATACCTTCTGTGGCCAACAAAAGAGTTTTGGGGTTCTGTACATAAAGGCCTTCAGTCAGACCTGTTCTCTAAGTCACTTTCTTTTTCCCTGAGTGATGGAGGGTCCTTTCTTGCTTAAGCCAAAGCTCAAGTGCCTCAGTACCTCTGAATCTCCTGACCCGTGCGTATCCCTTTTAATCACAAACTTGCCTTTAATCTGAACTAGGCCAAAAGCCTGGTTTCCTGCCTGAGTCCAGAATATCAAAAGAATGATAGTGGCCGAGGGCTGGAGGTTAGGAGAAATGGGAGAGATGTTGATCAAAGGGTACAAACTTTCAGTTATACTAGTAAGATTAATGAATTCTGGAGATCTAATGTCCAACATGGTGAAGACTTTTAACAATCTTCTACTGTGTACTTGAAATTTACAAAGAGAGCGAATCTCAAGTGTTCTCACCATACAAAAAGGAGATAATGATGTGGGGTAGTGAAGGCATTAATTATAGCTTGATTGTACCCCTTAAATATATTCAGTTTTTATTTGTCAATTATAGCTCAATAAAGCTAAAAATATAGCCTCAACATTTATTGTTATACATTTGACTCACAAAGTCAAACCCTTTCCAAATGGGTTTTAGTTATAAAACATTTCATATAAATTTAGAAGAAAATCAAGGAAAATAAAAAAGACCACTTCCATAACACTGCTCCCTCATCCTTTCTCCTTACCAGACTCTGTTGTAGCAACTGCCAGATAAAGACGTAGAAGATGAAAATGGTCCTTACTAACCTAAGTGATTCTATTAAGTAATTAAGGGGCCCTCTGGTTTCTACATCTCACTTATTCATGAATTGACTTAACTCTTAACTGTTCCAAGACATTTGTTAAGTGGGACTGGGAAATTTTCACAGTACTAATTGCTTAAGAATTCATTAAATTAAAAGTAGGCAGTAAAGGAAACACTGTGAATGATAAAACATATTCCAATACTGATCAATATGCCAAGTAAGAAAATGTCCTGGATTTGCCAACAGGTCAGTGCGAGTAAAACTCACACTACAGCTGTCATGATTAGAAATGTCCATGGTCTCTATGAAGCCAAAGCTTCTGCTGTTTTTGATGGGTCAGCAGAAACAGGGAGAGGTTTTGAGAAAACAACCTGTGATACTATAGCTAATCCTGTGTTTCTATGAGCATTAGGGAAGAACCTTTGCCAAGTGTTAGCATGAAAAGTGAAATGTGATCAACAAAATAGCCTTCCTCATCTACACTAATAAAAGACAAAGATGCTAATTGACCAGCTACGCCCCAAGCCATGCCCACCAGCCAATCAGAGTGACTATATGCAAATTAACCCAACCAAGATGGCGGCCGGCAGCCACAGAGCTGGAGCAAGCAGGAGGCTGGGTTGCCCCGGCGATGGAGGAAGCCAAGTTTCCCACTGGCTCTGACCTCCGCAAAAGGCAACAAAGTTTCAATTATAAAAGCTAAATAAATCCCAGATACCTGCTTCCAGCCAGCCTCCACTGGGAGCTTGGGTGGCTGGGAGCTGTGGCCACCCTGCA
>NW_006283567.1:236971-259542 GCF_000327345.1 Myotis davidii
AGACCTGCTCCCTGCAAGTGGGCATCCCCTGAGTGCTTCCTGACTGCCAGAGGGATGTCTGACTTCCAGCTTAGGCCCAATCCCCCGGGAGCGAGCCTAAGCCAGTAGGTGGTCTTTCCCCGCGGGGTCTCAGAGTGCGAGAGGGCACAGGCCAGGTTGCGGGACCCTCCTGAATGCACAAATTTTTGTGCACTGAGCCTCTAGTTTAAAATAAAAAGTAAGAATAGTCTGACTGGTGTGGCTCAGTGGTTGAGCTTCAACCTATGAACCAGGAGATCACAGTTCGATTCCCGGTCAGGGCATATGCCCCGGTTGCAACTTCCATCCCCAGTGTGGGGTATGCAGGAGGCAGCCTATCAATGATTCTCTCTCATCATTGGTGTTTCTATATCTTTCTCCCTTTCCCTTCCTCTCTGAAATCAATAAAAAATATTTTTTAAAAATGTAAGAATAGAGGGCTATGTTGCTTTGCATTTAGAATCCATGTAAAAGGCCAAGTGTAAAATTAGAGAAAAGTTCCCAAATTTCCATTTCTTCATCAATCTCTCCCTCTATAAAATAATTCTCCTCTAATTAAACAAGTTAATAGTAGAATGCAAAGCTTTATGAATTCCTCTGAAGAAGCTTGATTTGGGGTTTTATTTTCGAAATGTAACATGTTAGCCACCTCTACCCTAAAGCCTCAAGGGGGAGAGTTTGGGTTGCTTTACAACCTTTGTAAGGCTGGTCTGATGACTGGGTTCCTTTTGCTTTTTGCCAAAACTGAGAGGGTTGTTTCCACTTCAGTCACCAGTTCCTAGTTAAATAGCAACTGGACCCAAACTCTATGATCCAGTAACTTGTGTGCTTTTATATATGCTGAAGGCATGGAGATAGGCTGCCCATCCACCATCCACAGACAAGCAGACCCTGCTAGAAGATATCCTTGCCACAAAAAAAAGATAAAAAGCCACCAAGGACAACTCGAATGATCTGTCTAAATATACCTGCACAATGAAAGGTTCTCATTGCATCCCGTAAGCAGAATGGGACCACTGTGGCATCATTAAAATAATAGATACATTCTCAGCTCCTAACTCAATCTGCTCAACATGTCTAAACAGTGCTCTAAAGATGGAGAAGCAGCATGTTAAGTCAACCAATGATATACTTCCTATTAACTCTGTCTTGTTACAAAGTTAAGAGAGAACTTACACGCCGAAACTGGTTTGGATCAGTGGATAGAGCGTCGGCCTGCGGACTGAAAGGTCCCAGGTTCGATTCTGGTCGAGGGCATGTACCTGGGTTGCGGGCATATCCCCAGTAGGAGATGTGCAGGAGGCGGCTGATCGATGTTTCTCTCTAATCAATGTTTCTAACTATCTCTCTCCCTTCTTCTCTGTAAAAAATCAATAAAATATATTTTTTAAAAAAAGAGAGAACTTACACAATGCTAGTTAGACATATTATATTGCAAGTCTATGTGCAGATCAATGCAATAGATGGGAGCAGTAATTTTCAAAGCTTACCAGGCACCAAAATCATGGGAGAGCTTGTTATGACACAGATTTCTAGACTCAACCCCCACAGTTTCGGATTCAGTCTCAGAGGGGACCTGTGGATTTGCATTTCGAGCAAGTTAACATGGTGAGGTCAATGCAGCTGGTTCAAAAAAGACACTTTGAAAATTACTGTGCCAGAGCATAGTTATAATGAGGCTGAAGTTTTCAGTTCAAATCTCAGCTCATTTCAGTAAGTTGTTTTTACACAGAGGAAAATTCTGATGTGACCACTCTAACCAGGCTTGACAATTCAACAAATGTCTGCCTTTGGTTACACAGAGGACAAGATGACAAAATAGGCATCCTTCTTTGCACTCTTATAGCCTGTTCTGTAAAATCATGCAAACATGTCTGAATTAGCAACTGCAGCTTTACATAAAAAGAGCATGTAATATTTAAGTTTTTAAAACTTATCTGAAATTTTTCCAACATAAAAATAAAATCGTATAATAAACAACCACATATATATCACCTTGGTGAAATTATTTATATATTACTAAATTTGCTTACTTTATTTTTTTAGCCAGAGTATTTTAAAGTAAATACCAGATGTCATGATATTTCTCCCCCTAAATTTTTCCACACATAAAAAGAACATAAGCTTTTATACTGAACTTTTGCTTTCATATTCCTGAAAGATATTAGCCTAGGCCCAAATTAGCCCAAGTGTGATCTACATAATACTCATTCTTCAGGATGCTAATAAGTGTTAGACTTGAACACATAAAAGTTCTATGGTCAAATAAGTTTGAGAAACCCTGGGTTAAATACACAGGTTTCTTTATTGCAGAACTTTTGAAAGTCTCTAAAGAAATAATATACATTAAGAATCTCCAAGATGATACTATAAGTGTGCAATATTTCTCTACTGTATTAAATTATAAACTTTTGATTATTATTATTACTCTCTGTGTGTGTTTTGTTAAGGACAATCTCTAGATAACATATTTTGATAAGTGTATCACTAAGAGAATCTAGGGTTTGCTTTACTTTACAGGTTCAAGAAAACTTTCAAGGAAAAATGATATAATATTCCTGTGAGAGAAACTAAGAACAGATTCCTGTCCACTTTTAAATATTAAAATGAGACTACTCATGTAGAAGTGAATTGACTCCTCACAATTTAACTTATTATTATTAAAGTAGATTTTAAAATTAAATATATTTATAACTGTCATTTAAAGTAAAAGCATCATAAAATTTTAATAATTTAACCACATCATCATATCCACAGTCACTTTTAGGTGGTAATAATTTAATTAAAGTACTCTCTATGATATACACCTTGATAATTTCATTATAGTCAACTGACAGTGATTAAGATATTCATAGAATCCTATAATAATTATATTTGCAAAATCACACTCTAATCAAGTAAAAACTATACTTAACATAAATTATACTTTGTTATCCCTAAAATCAATTCAAATGAAGGCCAAAGGAAGGAAACATGAAAACAGTGATGTGGCACAAGACCAAAGATGAGTATGCATGAGGTGAAAACAATTTACAGGTATTACTTGAAGTCATTTGGTGTGTAGCTGATTGAATAACATGGTATTTTAGCTTTGTGTAAATATATACAGGATAGTTAGCTTAACAAGGTTTTCAAGCATCTGGTTTACAAAAGAAAATAATCAACCCAATATTTTCAAAATTGGGTTTTTTATAGATTGACTACCTACTTAACAGGCAATATTTTACCTTTCCTATGAATGGTTTTTCATCAGGAAGACAGAGCCCCAAAATGTTTAATCTCTATAATTCTGTTCTAGTGTTAGCTAAGGAAGAAGCTTTAGAAAAGTTCTTTATAAAGTTACTTAATCTTCCTATATCATCTTTTCCTCCAAAGCAGCTGGCAACCTTTTTAGATGTTCTATGATGAAAAACAGAAAACATGAAACTGATTGTCTCAAAACTCAAGATGTATAGGCAAAAAGAAGTGTGCAATCATAAATGAAGAGTAACTATGAAATGATTGCTTTAGGTTAGCATTTTACACATTTTATCTAAATTTTATTGCTGTAGGAATTTTGTTTCAAGACAGACTATGCATTTTAAAGTGAGCCTGATAAATATCTTAGTATTTAATTTTAATAGTAATCAGTGCTTAATACTTTAGTAATCTGCAATAACCTTAAAATACATAATTCATATAACAGCAACCACTACAAATCCTGAGTATTTATTTCTGCCACTTCTTAAAATGAAGAACTGATATTGGATGTCTAATTAATTAGTAAAATGATGTTTTCATACCTTTCCACCAAAAATTTCACTAGGTAATTTGTGCTTTCCTTTATTTAGGAGGCCAGGATTTGCCACAATGATAAATCATGGTCCATGCTTGAGTGATACTGTTAATGGCGGTGTTAGTCTGAGCCAAGAACTCTAACACAAGAAGTTTATTTAGAAAGTCACAGAAGTAGAGGAAGTGACCCAGCTGGGCTGCATGGACTCAGGAAACAAGCTACAGAGGCAAAAGAAGGGTCCTTAGAGCTTAGGAGAAAGAACGCAAAAATAACAGGTCTGAGAAACAAGAGGGGGAAAGAAGCTGGTGTGGGTCGGGTGGGTGCTGGAGGAAGGAAGCTGGAGAGAGAAAGAAAGAGAGTGAGCTGGGGATTTGTACCTGTTTTCTAAGGGCAGGAATTTTAGGGAAGGTCTCAGGGAAGGATCTCAATAGAATATTCATCAGCGCCAAAACCGGTTTGGCTCAGTGGATAGAGTGTCGGCCTGCGGACCGAAAGGTCCCGGGTTTGATTCCGGTCAAGGGCATGTACCTGGGTTGCGGGCACATCCCCAGTAGGAGACGTGCAGGAGGCAGCTGATCGATGTTTCTAACTATCTCTCTCTCTCCCTTCCTCTCTATAAAAAATCAATAAATTATATTTTTAAAAAAAGAATATTCATCAGCTTTCCAGGTGTGTCATTTAAAGGTGGTGGTCTCTAGTGATTGGTCCATGCTAGGATAAGGGATCATTGGACATTGCATCTGTTCCTGATGTCGGCCATAGTGTCCCTTCTGGTTTTGCTGCTCTTCTGGGCCAGCAGCTGAAACACAACTGAGGTCCAGATGTTATCTCTAGTTTGACCCAAACTCTGTCTGTGGTCAACAGGCCTAAGACTATGTTCCGAAGATTTTTAGATACTTACCAGAGCCTCATTGCCTGAGGGCTTAATGCTTAAGGGAGTGGTCATCTAAGAAGTTGTATGGGAGTCCTGTGAGGTGATTCTCAGGACACCTTATTCCTCCTGTAAGGGGGTCTAAACCACATGACTAGTGACAAGCTAGGGGAGGAACAGTCACCCTGCAGCATGGGACTAGCCTATAATAGTTATTTTCTCTAGTTTTGCAGATTGCTAAGCACCTGGGACTTTCTGCCCTGGTGATATTCCCTACCTGGCCTATGGTTCCTGCTCTGCTCATGCCTGTCTAACTGTCTACTCTATCAATATTATGTGATGAACTCAGCAATCAGTTTAAGTCTGGTATTTATTTTAGGTTTATTAAATCAGAGGTAAAGATTTCTGAGTCACACTGCTCTCCAACTTGAAAAGAAATCAATAAATCCTAGTTAATCGGCAGGCAACAGCCTAACCAGATTAAGTGTGTGAACTCTGGGCTGCCACAGCAGCTCAGTAAGCTTAATCCACAAGTGGATGATACAATAAAAAGCCTGACTATTACATATTTCTTTGCATGATGCTAAACCTATCATTTGGGTGAAAATAAAACGAATATCTATAAGAAGAGTTAATACATAACTCTAAGCTTCTTTCCTAGGGCTATAATTGCCTAGATATTCATCTTCTCATGAAAACGTCCTCCTTTAAATCTAATTGTTTATATATCAATAGACACTTGAAGCACAGATATGTGAAATAATGTAATTTTAAAACTAATTCAATAGAAATAAAAACAAGCTATGGTTTATAATAAAGATTATAACCTGATCCTTAATAGTTTAACCAGGCATCTCTTCACTCTGAGTTTTAGCTCCTTCATCTGCAAAATGGGAATAATATAATCATATTTCTGTGTTGAAAAGATAAATGAGAATAAATGAGGTATTATAATGTTACAATTGTCAACAACAAAAGGCATTTCAGATTTGTACATAGCCTGCCATATTTACTGGTAAAGGCGGCAGTCTTCTGCTTACCTACAAAAGGTCCAAACAGCTGGTAAACTTAGGGGGAGAAATGATAGGTAATAGAATTTTTAAAGGTGGGGGGGAGCAAAGATTTGCCACCTGAGAATGTGCCTTTAGGGATATAGATTTTAAGCTAGCTATTAAGAAACAAAAGACTGGGGAAATCTTGGACCTTCCCTACTGCCTGCCTAAATGAATTCAGATAGAAAAAAATAAAAACCACTTTAGGAAGAGTACCTTAGCATATTCACTTTAGCAAATACAGTAAAGCCTTGATTTTATGGACCTCAATTTAACATACTTTGAATTTAACTGACAAAATTTCCAGTCAGTCCATAGGTCAAATGTGAAAATTAATACCGTTAATTTTTAAAAGCTTTTAACCAAGATTTACTTATAATTCAATTAACATGTTATTTTTTGTAATTCACTGTTATTTTAATAAATTTTAGCAAATAGGCCATATGTTGGGAAAAACACTGTAGTAATTTCACCGACGTAAATATTACATACCTACAACTATAATCTACATATTTAAATCCAAAAGTCACTGCTTATAAACAATGTTCGGTGAATGATTAGCATGTGAACACATGGCATCTAGGTAATCTAGGTAATCGGTTCTGTTGTCACGTGGTGTGACTTTCTGCAGCAGTTTTAACCTGTGCCAACTATGTTCTGACATGCACTAAGCCATGCCCCAGCGGAGTGCTTTTGTTTACTCCTGGTGACTGGCGAATGTACACATTTACTAGACCTATTCAGTAAAATTAAAATTATAGTAATACATATAGAAAACTTTTCTGTGAAATTAAACTTTTCATACACACTTAATGTTAATTACACAAACTTGTCTACATAAGTAAAAACAGGTAAACTAATTTGTCAATTTTTTAACATATGCATTTGGAAAACCTGATTTATTATTTAATGGACTTTCAGCTTTAATGGACACCCCCTCACCCGAATTAGCCCATTATATCAAGGTTTTATTGTACAAATTAAGTGTGATAGACAGGGAAGATCCTAACAAAGTCTGTTAGACTTCCCTCTGTGTCCCATTTTTTTTTTCTGAGTAGCCCTTTAAGACTTTGATTAGCACATGTTTCTTCTTTCGTATCAACCTGTGAATTGCCAACTTTCCCTCCGAAATCCCAGACCCCTGCTCCCCTTTTCTCTGTTGTCCAGAAAGACACATAAACCTAAACTGACTAATGCATTTCTGGTCGCATATATTATGGCACCCCTGAATGTACATCCATAATAAATCTTGGACATTTTCTCCGAGTAATATGTCTCATGTTAATTTGATTTTTAACCCAATTAGAAGAATTTAGGAAATGGGAGGAAAGTCACTTTTTTCAGCTCCCACAGAGGCATACTATTTCTTTGCTTTTATGTGGACCAGTGGTTTCCAACCTGAAGCTTTCTATCTCTACAACAGAATGGAAAACCTTGCTTGCTAACACACACTAAAATAATTAGGTAATTATTATTTAACATTTGTTGAAGTTATTCATTGAGAAACACTGATTAAGCAATAAATAAAAACAAAAATTTAGATTTTCAGCTGGAACCATTTTCCAGTAATTTGACAAAATAACTCCAGTAATTCGCCAAAATGACTAACACAAAGGGAGAGAGGAGAGGCACCCGCCATATGTTCTCTAGGCCTTTTAGAAAACATGGAGTTGCTCCCTTGGCCACATACATATGAATCTACAAGAAAGGTGACATTGTGGATATCAAGGGAATGGGCACTGTTCAAAAAAGGAATGCCCCACAAATACTCCCATGGCAAAACTGGAAGAGTCTACAGTGTCACCCAGCATGCAGTGGGCATTGCTGTGAATTAGGAAGTTAAGGGCAAAATTCTCACCAAGAGAATTAATGTACGTATTGAGCATATTAAGCAATCCAAGAGCCAAGATAGCTTCCTGAAATGTGTGAAAAAAAGTGATCAGAAAAAGAAGGAAGCCAAAGAGAATGATACCTGGGGTCAACTAAAGAGTCAGCCTGCTCCGCCCAGAGCAGCACATTTTGTGAACGCCAATGCTAAGGAGCCTGAGCTGCTGGAACCCATTCCCTATGGATTCATGGCATGACAAGTGGAAAAAACTAAAAGACCTCTGTATTTGGGTTTTTTTTAAAGAAAAATAAAAATTTTAATGGATAGCTTGATTCAATACTTGACTTTTCACTGATTGGCATCTCATAGACCACTGATTCTTAACTGGGGACCTTGTTCTCTAGGGGTGAATTTCCAAGTCTCCAGAGCAATGTTATATGGAGTGTAACTTGAAACAGCATACTTACTACCATAAAATATCTTATATTTATAAAATGGAAAAGATAATATATTTTCATAAAAGAATCTATAGAAAAAAAACACTCTCAATGGAGTTCAGGGACATAAGTTTTTATGTTTCTTAAAAGGAGATATGTGTTTGAATAGGTTAAAATAGAGCTTTGAATGTTTAGCCACAGCTCCCAAAATGCTCTAGGGAAAGGTTTCTGTTATGCCTGAATAAGTAATGTGTTAGCAGGTCATGCAAATTGTCAGCATTAGCAACTGGTCCACAGTTGGTGCACAGAAGATTCACTAACATACAGTAAAGGGATGGTTAGCAGAGCAATCACCACAACTATTAAAACCAAACAATGAAGAGTAAGCTGTCAAAAAGCAAATCAAGATAGCCTTGGGTGTTTTGTATGAAAGATAATCTAGGATTGCCAGATTTAGCAAATAATTCACATCTGGGACATACTTAAACTAAAAATATATATATTAATTTTCTATCTGAAGTTAACATTTAACTGGGCATCCTGTGTTTTATCTGGCAACACTTAGTGAAACCTTGCCTCCAGCACATCAATAAGATACCACTTCCCAAAGTATTATGCAATACATCATAGGAGCATACTAGTATATGTAATATATCAGAGCAAGCAATTCCACTTGTTCATTTATTCAGAAAATGCTCTTGCTCCCAGCGCTGCCCAATAGCTCCTTAATGAGAAATGACTGTGCTAGTATCCTGGCTGGTGTGGCTCAGTTGGTTGGAGCATCATCCCCTATACCAAAAGGTGGCAGGTTCAATCCTGGTCAGGGCACATACCCAGGTTGTGGGTTCAATCCCTGGGAGACAACTGATCAATAGATGTTTCTCACATTGATGTCCCCCCTCATTTTTCTTTCCCTCCAAAAAAGACTGTATGAGCTGTCACTGCTCAGATTCAACCTCTGGTAGGAACAGCAAATAAAAACTACCCTTTATGAAGAAAACATTATTAACCTTTGAGGGGAAGCAGAGTTTCCAACCGCAAAAGTTTGGTATATCAATTATTTTAAGGTGGTTATTTTTAAGAAACAAAGAACTCAGAAAGAGCCTTTGACCTACCACTCCCCTTACCTGCATAAAGGAAATCAGATAGTAAGGCATGAAGGAAGCTATCACTGTAGCATAATATGAACTAAGTTATTGCAGACAGGCCAGAACCTACAGTCTGTTAGATTCCCCACTGTTTCTGAGTGGACCTGCCAGAATTTGATTACCAAATTTTGTCTTTTATTTCTTTATCCTCAGTTGAGGATGTTTTCCACTGATTTCTAGAGCGAGTAGAAGGGAAGAGGAGGAAATAGAGAGAAACATCAATGTCAGAGAAACACATGGATCAGTTGCCTCCTGTGCAGGAACCACGACCAGGCCAGGGATCAAACCTGCAACCCTTTGGTCTGAAGGCTGATGCTCTAACCACAGAGCAAACCTGCCAGGGCTGATTACCAAATTTTTGTCCTTTCTTGTCTATTTGTGAATTGCTTACTCTCCCTTTTGAGTACCAGACCCCTGCCTCCCACCCCTCATAGTCAAAAATGGTATATAAACCTCAACTGCTTAATATGTCCTTTGGTCTCATGTCCTAATGACACCCCATATGGTCATTTTCTTCTGTTAATATGTCTCATGTCAATTTTATTAGTCCAGCCAGAAGAACTTAGAAAGGAAGAAAATTATTTTTATCTCCCCCACATCTTTAAAGCTTGATATGCATGCTTTGATATAGTATCTATACTTTCCTTATTTTGAGAGTTCAGCCTTCTTTGGGACATAGCCTAAATAGCCATTCATGTACTCAACCCAAGTTATTGGAAATTATGATTGAGGCAGCAAGGTAAATGAATTATAGGAAAGGGCAGTGAGTGGACTAGGATTCAAGGGACGAGAGTTCTCTTCCCTTTTCTTCCAATGAACTGATTATGTGACCATGTAAAAGTCATTGCACCTCTTTTGGTGTCAGGATCCAAAAGAGTAAAATTAATAAGTTAGACTAGTGATTTACTCAATTGTTTACTGAGCACCTTTTATACCCTAGAACCAGAACTAAGGAGTTGAGATAATCCTATCAAGGGGCTCAGTGCCACTATTCTTCTATATTTGAATATTCCACCATTTGGATTTTGAAATGATTTTTCAGGTCTTATTTGGAGAGAAGTATCTCCAAAATTCACCATGTTACTTATCCAAACTTCCCCACATTCTTTGTAAAAGTTTGAGTAATTTAAAAATTAAAAGCATATTGCTTTCATTGGTAAATTTCATAACTCCTTTTTCAAATTTAATATTAACCCATCTAAAAAGAACTAAATTACAAACCTTAGAGATGATGAAACTGGAATATTTAAGTTTGTAACCTATTCTTATGGTTTGTAATCTATTCTTTTTTTCTTTATTGATTGAGGTATTACATATGTGTCCTTATCTCCCCATTGCCCCCTCACCTCCCACTTATGCCCTCACCCCCCCGTAACCTATTCTTAAAGTAATTTTAGAGTGCATATAACCTTTTGAATATTGTTTGAGTAAGAATTACTTGAGTTATAGGTCACATGTAAAGCCGCTTAAAGGACTTATTGACAAACACATTCCTACAGACTAATATGAGTGAACAGATCTTAGCTTGTCAGTTCAGCTTGGATGAAAACATAGAATTAACAGATTGAACAAGCAATATAGATGTTTCCCATCAACCTTTGACAAATGAAAGGTAAGCAGAGCTGTGTGTCTCTCATAAAGTGCTGACTTTGTTATGCTGAGGCCTGTGTTATATTAAAAATGCTTTACATCTGTGAATGGAAAATGAAAATTCTGTCAACCATAGCCAAATGTGTTTTGCATATAAGAGTATGTGCACTACTTTACTATGGACACAAAGTCAATGAGTACCCCACAAACCCAGGCCATTGGAGGTGGGCATTTTAGCATTAGTGCCAGGGCAGCTCATAAGCAAAAACAAAACAAAAAATAAACCAAACAAACCCCTACCAAATTGCAAATTTACACTATGATTAATTATATGTTCAAAGAACAATTCCCTTTTAAAAAATAAACCAATAACAATATTCATACTTACCCACATGGGTAATCATGTGCGATAGTATATAAAATCAATCATATCCTCTCTTTAGATCTTAACCCGTCATGAAATTTCAGATGGAAAACTTCATTCTAATTACTGTTCCTATAGTAGCACATATTAAGTAATCTTACTTAACCAGACAGAAATATGGTTTCTGCTGCAGATACGAATTAGTATTCAGACTCATAATTACAGGTATAGTTTAAGGTGGAATGGTGTAATAAAATGAGCAATTTGGAAATCTGCAACAAAAAGTCTTGGCTTCAAGGCCCTAGCTCCATAATTACTAAACTCTTCTCTGAGTGACTTTAAACCATCTACTTGCTCTCTCTCAGAAACCCAAGTCTTCTTTTCCATAAAATGGGGATATATTAGTACCCACCCCACATGAGATTCAAATAGAATGATATGGGTGAAAACATCTCTTAACGTCGGTCTAAGTGTTCTAAAATGTTAATTATATCAACAATAATGATAGTAATAAATCCATGTCATAATTGTCCCTCATAGATGTTGCCAAGTATTGACTAGAAAACATGGACGGGTTGGGTTTTGATGTTGAGCAGAATCAAATCGTCTCTGGAATAAAATCTGCCTATATACTAAGGTTAATTTCACATATTTGGATACATCTTCTCTAATAACTGCCCATGATCTACTCCTCATCATTCAGTTCTCAGAATCAAAAGCTGCCTCCTCAGGGAGGCCCTCCTTCAACACAGTATATCTAGAGTAGTGCTTCTTATTTCCATCTCTATAGAATTGCTTTATTTTATTACATGGAATATGTCACTACTTGAAATTATTTTTAATGTAATTATCATCTATATTACCCCACAAGAACGCAAGCTCCAAGAAGGCAGAGAATTTATTGGTCCTGTCTACATGTTTACTTCTGTATTCCCAGTGATTACACAAGTACTTGGCACATAGAAGAATTTCATAAATATTTACTAAATAAACAAGAGAATGGATTTGCTAACTCTACGAAGCAATATAAATTATTTTTTGGGGGGAGGGGTGGTCAAGAAAGTAGGTTTCTGGCCTGTCATCTACTAGGTGCGAATTTTTCCAAACTTGTTCCCTAGAGGGTTTTTGTTTGTTTGTTTTTTGTTTTTGTTTTTTTTATAAAGGCAATGCCCAGGTTTGTTTGTTTTTTTTTTTCTTAGTCAAATGATTCAAAATTCAAGTTAATTCTCCAGGTGAGTAATTAGGATAAAACTTAATTCTTCAGATGAATTTTAAAGAATTGATTATTTCTCCAGAAGCCATTGGGCTGCATTTAAATCACCGTTTCACTTTGGACTCTGAATGATCCAATTTATAAATCCCCATGAATCAAATTAACTAGATAACTGCCAAAATGTAATCCCACTCGGAGAGTGAAATATCTAGTTTTATTGTCTACATTAGTTAAATGAACTCCATTATTTAAACTTCACTTCCATTTGTGCTGTTTTAAGATAGCCCATGTTGTGAGCTTTTAGCTCTAAAAATAGATGTAATCCTAAAATTTGCTCAATTTTCTTTAGATTATTCAAAATATGAAATGTCATTCTTTTCCCATTTTGCCACTGAATTTATACTCCACACCTTTATCCCACAGGAATATAAACATCTCACCAAGGCTTTACGTTATAATTGTAAGGAAAGTGCCAAAGTTTTCTATATGATTCATTGTTAATAAAATGTAACTTTGACTTAAAGTGGTTAATGTTATGTAAATTTTAAGGTCATTAAAGTTTTTGCCTTAGAAAACTGTTTTATGGTCTTGTAAGATTTCTTGGGCTATTTGTGAGTCTGTCTATTAAAAATCCATCCCAGGGGATTATACACATGAATTAAAGAAAAATAATTCTTTTGCCTGGGCTTCTTACCAGGTTTTAGGTTCAACTCCTATATCATTCATCATTTTCTTTCCAGTGAAGACTTTTACATTTTCATTTTAGTTCTCATTCTTTAAACATCTGGCTACAGCTCTACCTGCAGTTTTCTATGAATGTGGACAATTATGGTAGGAGTTATTGTTCTATTCTTGTGCATTAGCACCTGTTTCCATTATAAGGCCTGCAAGCAAATAGCTAAGAAATAATAGCAACAGATTTAGAAATGAAAGTCACAATGCTTTTGTGCTTATATAGCACCGTTTCCCCCCTAGTAGGTTTCTTTATGAAAACCATTTCATCAATCTTCTAAGTAAGGGGTTGGCAAATTTTCTGTAAAAAGCCAGATAGTAAAATTTTAGACTTTGCATGTCATATAGAATGTGTCATAACTACACAAAAAGCAGGATGTAAGTAAATGTGTTTCAATAATGCTCAGTTTATGGGCACAGAAATTGGAATTTAATATAATTTTCACATGTCATGAAATATTATTCTTTTGGTTTTTTGTTTCAACCACACAAACATGTAAAAATTATTCTTAGTTTACAAACCATACATAAACAAGAGGCAGGCTGCATTTTGCTGAGGATCACAGTTTTCCAACCCCTGATCTAAGCTGTCCCATGATACTGTACATGGCAGAAGTCATCATCTCATTTTCCTCTGATAATGCCAAATACAGCACTAAAAAGTTGAGGAAGTTATAGCAAGTTCAGAAGAATTTATGGCCATTCATTCATTCACTCAGCAAATGATTTCTTGAGTGCCTATTTGGCTAGAAATGCATGTTGATGAATCCTTGGGTTAACATGTCCTCCCAAAATTCAAATATCAGTATGTGCCTCGTGCCTGCAGGTTAAATAATTTCCTCCACAAGGAGAAAGGCCTTGCTTTAGCACTTAGTGACTGTACACCCAGTGGCTATACGACTCCATTTTTTTTGGCATATAGCAATTTTTCAAAGAAACTAAAACTATAAGGAGAAATAAAACCTGATCCTTACACGTTTCAGACCTATTCATACTGACCTGATTTAGTGTCCCTATGCAAAAGGAAGAAGCAAAAACAAAACAGAAACAACAAAAACAAGCATAATGATACTCAGAGTTCAGTAAAATTAGGCTGAGAACAACATGGAAACTTCCAGGTCAAAATGTATAAAATATATAATGTACTTTTAGGTTAACTCCTCAGAGAATCAGGTGGCATTATGATATGGGGTCCAAGTAGCAAAATTATTATTCTAAATAGTTGTTTTAGTCCTTGATTTTAGAAACTTCAATAATAGCACAGTGCTCTATGAGCTCCAACCTCAAATATGACACATAATGGACCTTTTAAAGAGCATTTCTATGACAACAACATTACTTTGAAAATATTAATTTAGCACCCCAAACATCAAGGGGGCTTGTTAATTGAGAGCAAGACAGTTTCTACTAAAACAGACTATTTATCACTCTGAGGTATGAGTTGAAACTGCAATTAATTCTGTATTTGAGAAACTCAGGTCTACACTAAATATGTGTATATTCTCTGTGAATCCCCATGAAATACATTTTTTTTTGCCATTTCAAATGAGTTGGTTTGATTCTAGGCAGGGCAGAATTCCAAAGACTAAAGAACACACTCTGACAGGATTCTGGGCTTGGTTTACTCACCTCACAGCTAAGGGTGGAATGGCAGAATGAAGAGATGAGGTACTGCATGATTATTATTATGATTTTTTTTAAATCTTTATGGTTGAGATTATTACAGATGTCCCTCTTTTTAACCCCATAGCTCCCCTCCACCTAGTTCCCACCTCACCCCAGGCCTTTGCCACCCTATCGTCTGTGTCCATAGGTACCGCAAACATGCATATAAGATCTTTGTCTAATCTCTTCCCGCACCCCCACACTCTCTTCCCTCTGAGAATCGTCAGTCTGTTCCAATTCCATGCCCCTAATTCTATTCCATTCACCAGTTTATTCTGTTCATCAGATTTTTTATTTATTTGGTTTTAAGATTCACTTGTTGATAGATAATGTATTTTTTATCATTTTGTTGTTCATAAATTTTTATCTTTACCTTTTTCTTCTTCTTCCTCTTCTTAAAAAATACCCTTCAGCATTTCATATAATAGTGGTTTGGTGGTGATGAACTCCTTTAGCTTTTTCTTGTCTATGAAACTCTTTATCTGACCTTCAATTCTAAATGATAGCTTTGCTGGGTAGAGTATTCTTGGTTGTAGGTTCTTGCTATTCATCACTTTGAATACTTCTTGCCACACCCTTCAAGCCTGCATAGTTTCTGTTGAAAAATCAGCTGACAGTCATATGGCTACTCCCTTATAGGTAACTGTTTCTTTCTTGCTACTTTGAAGATTCTCTCTTTGTCTCTTGCCATTGGCATTTTAATTATGATGTGTCGTGGTGTGGTCTTCTTTGGATTCCTCTTGGTTCTCTGAACTTCCTGGACTTGTAAGTCTATTTCTTTCACCAGGTAGGGGAAGTTTTCTGTCATTATTTCTTCAAATATGTTTTCAGTATCTTGCTCTCTCTCCTCTTCTGGCACCCCATAATTAAGATGTTGGTACACTTGAAGTTGCACCAGAGGCTCCTTATGCTATCTTCATATTTTTGGGTTTGTTTCTATGTATTGGGTAAAGCTGTCATTTCTCCTTGAGTTGATAGAGTGGCCTTGTGTAATAGGTGTCCTATAGGGCCCAGTGGCTCAATCTCCCCATTCACCTAAGGTGAATATTCTAGGTACACCTCTTTGTGGACTGTGTGCACTGTCTTGCTGTAGTTGAGCCTTGATTGCTGGGAGGAATTGACCTCCAGACCAATTGGATGTGGGGACTAGCTGCAACTACAATGGGAGAGCTGCTGTGCAGGAGACACCCTTATGGGGCAGGACTTGCTTCAATGGGGCTTTGGTGCTCACTGAGTCTGCTCCTTGAGTGTGTCATTTATGGATGTGAAGAGTTGTAATCTGGTATGGTCTCACATTGACCACTGGGTACACTGGCTCTTGGATCTCCAAGGAGGTACAAAGTCAGCCACTGCCTCAGGCCACCCAGTAGGAGCTACAGAGAGATCTGCAGATTCCTCTTTTTTGCATCAGGTTTGGAAGTGTTAATGCAAGGCCCAGCAGTGAAGCAAGGCAGGCTGGTGCTGGTGCCAATCTTGGGCCTTTTATTGATAGCTTTGGGGCTCCCTAAGCCAGCTGCAGCTTATTTGACAGATTTTAGGCTGAGGAAGGACAGGCCATTCATATTCAAAAGTTGCTAAAGCCACTGCACACAGCTTGGGTGGGGTTATAAATTGGGTGGGGTGAGGTCTCAGGGAATCACCAGGGCAGAGCAAACAGAAATGGCGGCCAATCTGCCCTGCACCAGGGAGATCCCAGCATGGGAACAATGACCACTGCAAGCACCTCCATCTGGAAGAAAGCTGCCCCCACATTCCTGCCCCAATGCCAGACAGTCCAGTTTCTCCCCGTATGTGTCTGGATCCCCAAGAGCCTTGCCCTACATTGGGGCTCAGAGCAAACGGGAGCTTGTAAACTCAGTTCGTGGTGCCAGCCTTTAAAGAGGAGCAGTTGGGTCCCCAGCAGCCGTGTGTCACTCAGCCCCAATCCGCATTTGTTTTTACAGTCTGTAGTTCTTACTGCCCATAGAGACTTCTTACCCCAGTTCTGGGACCGTGGGCTGGGGGTCTGGGATGGGACCGGGACTCCTTGCTCTTCCAGGCGGCCTCTGTGAAGGCGATCTCCCTCCCTATTAAAAATGCGGCATACCCGGATGCCAGACCAGCCCATTCCACACCTCCGCACCTCTTACCAGTCTCAATGCACTTTCTTCTTTACCTCTCTAGTTGTAGTACTTCTACTCAGCCAACTTTCCCATGGTTCTGGATGATAGTTGTTCTGTATTTTAGTTGTAATTTTGATGTAGTTGTGGGAAGCAGCAAGTAGAGGCATTTACCTATGCCGACATCTTGTTTCCTCTCTATTATGATTTTTTTTTTTTACAAAAGTTTATTCTTAAATGTACAGAAGGCTCCAAGACAACACTTCATTCTAGCTATAGATGGTAAGAGATGTTATAACAGGTAATCTAGATGTTAAAATAAGAATGGAATAAAGGATCACCATTGCCCCAAGCACAAGGAACAGCTTTTTGCCAGATTTCTTAAGTCCACCTATGGCCAGGGGGCCCTTCCCTGCCACCTTCCCTTTTAGCTCCTCAAATTCTGCTTTTCTTTTTGTTTCTGCTTGAATCCCTTACTTCCTAGGGAGAAGCAGAACGGGTTCACTCTGTGCCTGGCCACACCTCCACGCCACCCTCACCTAGTCCATCTCCTTGGCCTGCTTCTTGGGCTGTTTCAGCCAGGGCTGCTTCTTGCCACCTTTGCATTTGGACATGGCTCCTCAAAAAATATAATTTAATTTCATAACCCTTTTTCATTTATCTTTCTTATGTTCAGTTATTATCCTTCTTAATGTGGATTTATTAAAAAATAATATATTCTGCATAATGAATGTGTAGAAATAATATGCACTGAAGGATTAAAGAAACAAAGTGGTCCAATAAGTTTGGGGCCATATCAATTCTGAAAGCCAAAAGTATCAAGCTATGTAATCCAGCATTTGGTTAAGTTTTAGGCATTGGCATGTACTGACATTATAGTTAAAGGAATGACCACAGTCTTATGATTCCTTATAAATTAGACAGTTTAAGATTCTGGAGAAAATAATGATCCAGAAGAGTAATTCTAGATAATGACAGATGATGACATATATACAATTTTACTGTGTAGCTTATGTCTCATGTATAAGGACAGAAGAACCAAAAAAATTCAGTGCATAGGTCAGTGATATAAATAATGTTCCAGAATGGTTTGGTACAAGGCATGTAGTCACTATTCTCAGTCTTGGATGCATTCTTCAATGCCTAGCCTTTAAGCCAGGACCTATACTACTCTTATTATCCATTACAATATGCTTAGAATAATACAGTTAATGAGATGTATTATTCTCATCTAATTACCACCAGTATAGTATACTGGTGGTAATTAGATGAGAATAATACACTTTACCAAGTGCAGGAAAGATCTTTAAATATTTAGCTGTTTTTGCAGTGGAGTGGTGAGCTTTCCCTAAATCTCCTGATAAGTCCTAAGAATGCAGTGTCCTACCAATTCCCTGTGAATTAATTCTGTTTGGCCTCATGCTTCACTGTTACTTGAGTGAGCTAGTTGTCAACAGGCAGTATTCGCTTTTATTCTGAAATGTTGAAGTTTTTTAAAAGTGATATTGAGACTATTCAACATAAAGCAAAATTATTATTTTACTTGGGAATAATGACTTCTGAAGAGTCAAAAATATAGAGGACAGTGTTGCTGTTAGTATAGTGATGCATGACTATAAAGCAAAGAGGAATTTTCAAGATTTCATGAAGGAGGGTGTTTAGTTAAAATAAAAGGTTAATTGAGACCGTAAGTACACATACTGTCGTTTGAAGGCTGAAAAGTGAGGATGTTATGGTAGTTTTTGAATTTTACAAGAGTAAATGTTTTTGGCACTATGAAAGATACTAAAAGTCAAAATGACTCATCCCTCTACTCTACATACATAGAAATACATAAAAAGAAAAAAAGCTGAATTCAAAGACAAGATTAACATCTCATTGGACTAGGAACAGAAGAGAAACTACAGAGCAGTGTGATATGTGGAGTTCTGAGTCTAGAAGTATGCAGTGCTACCCCAGACTTCAGTTCCAGGTGCGTATCAGTAATAAAAGAGGTCAGAGGCAAGCAAGGTGGAGAGCCAAGGGCCCTGAGGACTGGACTCGTGAACAGGATTACAGATTTATAAGAAACTTCTGACCTAGGTAGAAAAGGAACAAGGAAGGCACAGGATCCCACTTCAACAATGAGCCAGGGACCCACTGGCTCAGAGACAGGATTAGTGAGAGCCCTAAAATACAATATGGGCACTAAAAACTCAACACAAAAATGACAATCCTAAACCCCCAGGTACATGATAACTTTAAAAGCACTGTTAAAAACCTCTTGAGTTAAAGATGAAATCCCAATGGAAATTTTATAAGTACATGTAGAACTTAGAGACTAAAAGTACACACTGCATATTAACATTTGTGGGGTACACCTGAAGGTATATAATGAGGGAGACAGTATTAAATGCCTGTATTAACTATAAGGAAGGGGGAAAAATAAGTGAGTTCAATATTTATTTCAAGAAGTTAGAAAAATAACCTCAAGCTAACTTAAAAAGTAAAAGGAAGAAAAAATAAAAATAAGCAGAGAAATTATTGCAAAGGAGAAAAAAAGCAGATAAAGGAACTATAAAAGTAAACACTGGTTATTTTTTTAATTATAAAATAAACAATTGGCATAACGGATAAAAAAGAGAGAAAAGAAAAAAAATAAAACTAAAAAGAAAAAGTACAGATACAATAAAAAACTACAAAAATATAACTATTAAAATATTTATGCAAATAAACACTGAGTAAAGACATAAAACATTAAAAATAAACAATCACAATTAAACAAATATAATGTGTAATCAAAAGTCTCTGATTTTAAGATACAACAGGTTCACACAATTTATCAGACTTTCAAGGAGTTAGATAACCTCTGTCTCTATAAACTGTCTCTGAGACTTAAAAGAGAAGGAAAACTATTCAACTCATTCACTGAGGCTTGTATAGCCATGACACAAAAACTTGACAAGGGCAATTTTAGAAAGGAGAATTTCCGACCAATCTTACTCATGAAAAAAATCCTTAAAAAAAATATTGAACCAAATCCAGGGATGTGTAAAATGATAATAAATTATGGCCAAGCTGAGTTTATCCAAGAAATGAAAGGCTGGTTTAACATTAGAACAATTAAAATAATTAAACAAATTAACAAACTAAAGAAGCAAAAACATGTGAATAAATACAGAAACAACAGTTAACAAAAATTAAGGTTTATATTTAAAATATATATATATATACATATATATTTTTTTCTTAATATATATATCAAATTAAGAACACAGCAGTAGTCTCTTGACTTCTTAAAGAGTATCTATTAAAAGCCTGCAGTAAACATAATAATTAATGGTATAATTTTAGAAGTGTTCCCATTATGGTCAGGACAAACACACCAACTCTTAACACTTCTATTTAACATATTAATGGATGTCCTAGAAAATGCAATAAAACAAAGAAAATAAATAAGGTATAAAAATGGAAAGGATGAGTCAAAACTGTTATTTCCAAAGATATAACTACATAGAAAAATCCAAGAGTGAGTACAAACTATTAGAACAAAAAAGTTTAGCAGGGTTGCTAGAAACAAAATCAATATAGTAACTTCAACAGCAAAACTCTATACAAGTAATAACCAATTAGATAATTCAATAGAAAAAAATAAGATTCAATTTGTAGTATTAACAAAAGCCAGAAAGAACCTAAGGAAAAATCTAGCAAAAGCTATGCAAAACATTTATGGAGTAAGCTACAAAAATTATTGAATGCCATAAAAATTATAATGAACAGAGAGATAAAATATGTTTAGGAATTGTAGGGCTATAATCATAAAGATATGAATTGCACTATAATTAATTTATAAATTTGATGCACTGTCAAAGACATGAGAAACAAACTGAAAACAAGTTGCAAACTTGTAGACAAGAACTGCAAAGATCATAACTACAAAAATTGGTATCCAGATTTCATTACAAAACACCACACAACTAAATAAAAAGTAGATAAATGAATAAATGATACCAACAGGCAATTCTCAGACAAGGAAATCTGAATGGACAATAGACATATGAAAAAGCTCTTTCTCACAAATAATCCATAGCACATAAATTATGTCAGTGAGGGCTCATAACATGCATGCAGACTGACAATAATTTAACAATAGCAAATATAGAGAATCAGGAATTTCATGCATTGATGGTGGGAGTCCCATAGCATGTACTTTGAAGAGCAATCTGCCAGTACCTAGCAAAGTTGAGGATATTCATCCTCTTTGATGCAGAAATTCCACTTCTAGGTATATACTCTGAAGTACTCTCTCACATAAACACACACAGAAATACTCATGAGAATGTTTAATTAAGTACTGTTCACAAAATTAAATTTGGGGAACAGTCTAAATGTCCATTAGCAGAGGAGGATAAGTGTATTCATTTAATAGACAATGAAAAGAATGACACAGAGCCTCATACACCAGTATGGTTAAATCACAGAAACAATGTTAAGAGAACACTGAAGAAGACTCTGTATTTAAGGAAAACCCATTTGGATACTGTAAAAAATCAAAATAAAGCATAAATGGGAATGATCAATATCTAGTTCAGTATACTGGTTACATCTGAGAGTTAAATTTGAGAGGAAGAGAAATGGGATCGGGTATATAAGAAGTTTCAATTTTGTCTGTAATGTTTTTATGCCTGAAAATAAATCTACAGAAAATATAGTAGCATAGATTTGAATTGAGTACAAGAGTGATGAGTATGTATTTGCTATGTGAAATCCCTGTACACTTAACATATGTCATCATTAATAAAAATATTTAGAGTAAAATAAAAACTTCTTCATGTAAAGTTCCTAAAAATTTCTCCCCAGTTTAGGAAGCAGGGTGGTGTTAAAACTCAGGATAAACTCATCCAGAATGAACAGTTTTGTACTCAGATACTAGTAAGGATGGCATTTAGCAGCGGTATGCTAACCTCACGTGCAGCTGAAGATTTCCAAATATTAATTCCAAATGTAATAAATTCCATAAAACATCAAATGATTTCAATGACCAGATAGGCTAATTTAAATATATATTCATGCATCTTAATGCCCCTCCTATACCTAAAAATAAATAAATAAACCATGACATTGAGATGAGAAATCAAAGAAACCTAAAAATCATGAGCTGAGCTGATTTTTTAAATTTTCTTATTAAGTCCTGCTAAGGTAGAGATACCTTTTAATGAAATTTGGCTTTAGAGCTTAAATATATTAAACTATAATTACTTAAAATTCACATATAGAAGAAAATAGAGAGGAAAAGAGGAAGATAGATAGGGAAGGGGAATAAAAAGGGAGGGAGGAGAGAGACCATGCTCCAGGTGCCCAAGACTCTGGAATTACCCACCCAATATCTGGAACCCATTTCCAAAATTTATCAGGGTTTCTACTCCAAGTCCTTACATCTAATGATAGACATGATTTTTATGTATACATCCCTGGGTTCAACTGGGTCAAGAGGTAGCTGTTTGCAGGAGATATGAATGAAGTTTATAGATTGGCTGGGATATCAACTGGGTATATGTAAGGATACTTATCCTATCTAGTAAAGAGGGAACATGCCAATTGACCCTCAAGCCATTGCAAAGATGGCAGTGCCCACAGCCAATAAGGAGGGAATATGCTAATTGCTGCCCCGCCCTCAAAGATGGTGACGCCCACAGCCATAAGATGGCTGGCATGGGAGGGCAGTTGTGGGCGATCAGGCCAGTAGGGGAGGGCAGTTGGGGGTGACCAGGCCTGCATGGAAGGGCAGTTGGGGGCGATC
>NW_006283567.1:259742-277083 GCF_000327345.1 Myotis davidii
GACACCCCCCACTGCACAAATTTCATGCACTGTACCTCTAGTATATATATATAAAAAGAGGTAATATGCAAATTAGGCCAGGATGCCATAACAGTCACGACCAGTCATGAGAAGGCTGCACACGCAGGTGAGGCCCAGAGCTGAGATGGAGACAGAGATGGGGGGACTGCTTGAGCTGCTGCACCAGCTCAGGCACACCAGCAATCCCGCCTCTGCGAATGAGCTGCAGAGGAAACACCTTTTCTGACCACTCATTGGCTAAGCGCCTGGTACACCACTCGCAGTGTTCTTGCGTGGTGAAGGGACTGGAGTCCTTGTTGATGAAAACACCTTGGTGGCTGCAGCGGCCTGCAGTGGCAGTAGTAGCAGAGTGATGGGGATGGCACCTTCCCCTGATTAGCAGGTAGCCTCCCACAGAGGGAGGCCAGACTGCAGTAGGACATCCCCTAAGGGCTCCCAGACTATGAGAGAGGGCAGGCTGGGCTGAAGGACCCTCCCCGCCCCCCTTCCAGTGCACAAATTTTGTGCACCAGGCCTCTAGTAGCTGTGTAAGTGTTCTAAATTTGAACCTGGCCTTCTAGGTTACTATGAAGGTACATTTGTCAAGAGAGGAGGATATAATACATTTACTTAAAAGTATGTTAAAAAGAAGTTATTGGAGTCTGTGTGTGTTTGTGTGTGTGTGTGTGTGTGTGTGTGTGTGTGTGTGTGTGTGTGTGTGTAAGAGATAAGAATAGTGCTTTTTGCCACATCCACTGTGAGGATGAAGACCATTATCAGCAATCAGACTGTGGACATCCAAGAAAATGTGTATATCACTCTGAAGGGACACACAGTTATGGTGAAGGGCCCAGAAGCACCCTGCAGAGGGACTTATACCACATCAACATAGAACTCAGTCTCCTTAGAAAGAAAAAGAAGAGGCTCCAGGTGGACAAATGGTGGGGAAATAGAAAGGAACTGGCTACCATTCACACTATCTGCAGTCATGTACAAAAACACTATCAAAGGTATTACACTGGGCTTCTGTTACAAGATGAGGTCTGTGTACGCTCACTTTCCCATCAATGTCATTATTCAGGAGAATGTTTTTCTCTTGTGAAATCAGAAAGAAATTTCTTGAGTGAAAAATACATCTGCAGGGTTCAAATGAGGTCAGGCATTGCTTGTTCAGTATCTCAAGTCCAGAAAGATGAGTTGATTTTTGAAAGAAGCGACATTGAACTTGTATCAAATTCAGCTGTTTTGGTTCAGCAAGCCACAACAGTTAAAAACAAGGATATCTGGCAATTTTTGGATGGTAGCTATGTTTCTGAAAAAGGAACAGTTCAGTAGGCGAATAAATAAGATCTAAGTTGTCCAGCTATAGAAACACCAAGATGGCGAATGATTTGTTACATTTGCAGTATTTTAAAGATGCAATAAAAAACTCATATTGGAAAAAGAGAGAGATAAGACTAGCTGTCATGCTCATCTCACAGTTGTGGTGAGAATTAACTGACTTAATGGATATGAAAAAGCTATATAGCCTACCAGCATTAGATAAAGGATATCACTCTTTTTTTCCTGGTATAATCCTCCATTTTATACATGCTGGCCATGAAATATTCTGAGTTTCTACTCTGTGGAGACATTGGGCAATGCTGATTTGGCATTGATGCACATTGAGTCATGATGGTCTTCAGGCTGCCTGATGCTGAACTAATAGGTGGTTCTTTTACCCTTCTTTTGGGCTAGCTCACTAGCTCCAGTCCTTTGAAGTCTTACTTTCATCCTGATCTATGTCCTGTCTGATTTTTCTTAAATTTACTCATAAGCCAGTTGTTCTTATTTATCCTCAGGCTAAATATCACCAACCGGTATTGATCACTCTTTCTTGGAAACAGTCTATATTACATCAACTCTTTCCAATATCCAGAAGGCGATAGATACCCCATCTCTTCTCACATTTTGCAGCATTTTAAAGTCAAAACATCCATGCAAGTAGTAGGCATACTTTGCACATTTTGCTGATGGAAAATCTAGACTCAGAGCAGTAAGCAATTTGTCTGAGGTCATAAGGCAAAGTTTATATTTGTTAAACCTGGGACTGGAATTTAGGTTGGTCTGATTACAAAGTCTATGTTCTTTCTCCTATGCTTAAGATAACTTAATAAACCTCAAAGGTATATATTTACACTGTTCTTCTTCTTTTAATGTTTTGAACTCATACAGCCAGTGCAGTAAGAAGAACCAGGGATTCATCCTGGAGGGAACAGAGGCAAAAGTTCATTACAGACCTCTTTTAGAAAGCTAACAGGAAACAAGTGGTGTTGCATTTCCCTGTAGTCTGCCCATGCCCTAGGCAAGAGTCCTTGCAATTTACACAAAGTATAAGCCAGTTTGCTGGGAGGGTGGGGAGAGGGCACAGATCAAATTTAAGATCAAGCTGGTGGAATTTGGCCATGGTAAATATTTGGAATAGGATTAAAGATCATAATCTAGGCCAATTTACTGGCACAACTAAAAGAGATTTAAAAATCGACATTCAGCCACCATCTCATCCCTATTAGAATAGCTATTATCAAAAAGACAAGAAGTAACAAGCTTTGAAGAGGATGTAGAGAAAAGGGAACCCACATACACTGCTGGTGGGATTCATAGGTACAGCCACCATGGAAAACAGTAAGGAGGTTCCTCAAAAAAATTAAAAAATAGAACTAACTACCACATGATCCAGCAATATGTCTTCTGGGTATTTATTGAAAGAATATAAATCACTAATTCAAAAAAATATATACACCCCTCTGATCATTGTGGCATTATAGGGAAACAACCTAAGTGTCCATAAACAGATGAGGTGATAAAGACAATGTGAGACAGACACACAGACACACACACACACTGAAATACTACTCAGATATAGAAAAGATAAAATAGTGCCATTTCTGACAACTTTGAAGGACCTTCAGGGTATCATGCTAAGTGAAATAAGTCAGATAGAAAAGGACAAACAAAGTATGATTTCACTTAGATGTGGAGTATAAAAGCAAGAAATAAATGAACAAAAACAAACAAGCTCATAGGTACAGATAACAGATTGGTGGTTACAAAAGGGGAAGGAGGAAAGGGGGAAGGCAAAATGGGTAAAGGAGGTCAAATGTATGGTAACAATGGAAACTACTGTGGTAAGCATGCCATATACTGTAAACAGATATCAAATTATAATACTATACACCTGAAGCTTAAATAATGTTATTAACAAATATTACCTCAATTATAATACTATACACCTGAAGCTTAAATAATGTTATTAACAAATATTATTAACAAATATAACAAATATATTAAGAAAATATATGTACTTGATGATTAGATCTGTGTCATTTGTATTATTTAAGTTATTGAACTTGGTAAGTGACTATAGTGTATCTGCTACTTTTTTTTCTTTTAATCCTCACTCGAGGATATTTTTCCATTGATTTTTAGAGAGAGTGGAAGAGAGAGGGAAAGACAGAGAGAAACACATCAATTTATTGCCTCCTGCATGCGCCCCAACCAGGGCCAGGACCAGGGAGAAGCCTGCAACTGAGGTATGTGTCCTTGACCAGAATCAAACCCCGGACCTTTTGGTCTGCTGGCTGACGCTCTAGCCACTGAGCCAAACCAGCTAGGACTATCTGCTACTTTTTAACTAAAATGTATTTCAAGGCATTTAAAATATATTTTAGTGGCGTATAATTTGGCTAATCCAATAATGTTTGAAAGAATCTATAGGCAATATGAGGCCTTTTTATCTTCTTCAAATCACAGAATCACAATTGGCTAAACATTATCAAACTTAAATCCTGAAATATTCAAAGAAGGCTGGCATTTGGAAACCCATAAAGCTCAAATAAACTCTTACTAATGGGAAAAATACATTTCTCATTTATACCATATTGTTTTCTTTGCTCCATAAATGTATTTACGCTAACTGATCTTTTGTTGACTTACCAAAAAACTTTAGTTCAAAAATGTGTCAATGGAAATTTAATTATCAAGTTAAAAAGATTTATTTTTCTACAGTTTTGAGCCGCAAGAATGACTAGCTATATCATCTAGGATTTTATATTCTATGCTTTCGTAATAAATTGCTCATGAAAATGTCCAATGTTATCCTTTCATTTCCCCAGAATGTTCTTTGAAACCATATATGACAGATGCTTATCTTCACCTAAGCAGTTTAACAGTTGTTCTGCTTAATGTTATATGTTAACACATATATTAAACAGAGAATAAAATCCTAATTATATGAGAAAATAATTATTTTTAAAGGTCTAAATTTTAAAATATTTTAATGAATGCAACAGTTTTATTAATTTGCAAGCCATATTCTCAATAACTGCTAAGTGTTACTAATGGTGGTCCCTGGGACATTCAATGAGTAAATAAAAATAATTTTAAAGTAGTATATCAATTGTTTATATATAAATGTATACTTGAGTAAAATATGTTTTTGGAAATATATTATTTTAAAAGCTTAAATAACCAGCCAAGGAATCTTGTATTAGTATATTAATTTGAATCTCTTTATAAATTAATATAAATTAATGAGTTGTTGGTATGTTAAGTTGCTATTTTACTATAGTGTTCCTTTTCTGGTTATCTTAAGTTAGTAACAATGGATTTGAGAAATAAGAACATATATCATTCCTTCTTCTAACCTTCTTCCAACTGAAATTTTTAAATACTGACAACTGAATAAAAGAATCTGCAAACAGAAACATGAGTTGATATAATCCATCTCATCATCAAGTTTTTCTTTCCCAAAGCTAGAAGGCATTGCTCCTCTGTAAACTTTATCCATTTATATATATAAAAGTCTAAGCAACCAGCCGAGCGGCCAGTAGTTATGACGTGCACTGACCACCAGGGGGGCAGATGCTTGATGCAGGAGCAGAAACCACAGGCATGGAAACATGGAACAGACTGATGAATCTCAGAGGGAAGTGGGGAGAGGGGAGGATGGGAAGAGATTAACCAAAGGTCTTATATGCATACTAGAGGCCTGGTGCATGGATTTGTGCACCAGTGGGGTCCCTCAGCCTGGCTTGTGGGGATCAGGCCAAAATTGGCTCTCCAACATCCCCCGAAGGGTCCCAGACTGTGAGAGGGCACAGGCCAGGTTGAGGGACCCCACCAGTGCATGAATCCGAGCACCACAACTCTAGTTCATATATAAATAAGAACCTTCAGATTTAGGGTTTAATGTTTTCTCTTATTCTTTCATTTCTCCTAAGAGCAGAGTAGATTGATCACTAAGTTGACTCTCATTTTCATCTCGCAGTGCTTCAAATTTAAGGTATTAAAATTGTGAAATAAGGGCTAGAAATAAAACTTAGCTGATTTTTTTAAAACTTAAAAGTAATAGAGTCTGGCTGGTGTGGCTCAGTGATTGAGCACCAACCTATGAACCAGGAGGTCGTGGTTCGATTCCCAGTCAGGGTATAGCCAATCCATGATTTTCTCTCATCATTGATATTTCTATCTCTCTCTCCCTCTCCCTTAAAGAAATCTCAGAGGGAAGTGGGGAGAGGGGAGGGTGGGAAGAATATGTTCCATTGGTACTAGAAGGATAAGGAGAATGAAAGAAAACATTAATGGTTTTTGCCATCCAATTAATATTTCACTTCCTAAAAGAGATGAAGAAACAATAAAAGAAAACATGGATGGGAAAACAGAAAACAGGGTATGATATATTTTTCAACTAGTTTATGGCAATAACTTCCTAACTAGTCACCTGTCTCTAGTTTGTGCCTTCCTAAATCCACTCTATAGTATATGCAAATAAGAAAATTCATCTCCATAAAATAAGACTTCAATCTTATTATAACATTGGAAAAAAGCCTTTGGGAGCAAACTGCTGATTACAGGCTCAGGTCCTGACTCTCCAGCTGGCCCACTCCTACAGAGTCAAAACATTCCTTATGCTATCTTCCAAAACGGCCTCCCAACCCAGACAGTGTGGTACTACCAAAAATTGTTTTTATTTAATTTTGTGATTCTTACAGGTGCTGCTCTCCCATTCAGTTTTGAAAGCCTACTTATCCTTGAAGGCACAGCTCAAGATAATAATTCACACAGCTTAACATAACACGGTCTCTCTTCCCATAACCCTGATGTACTTGTATTCTATTCTAAAGATTCTTGCATATGATTTTTATGCTCCCTTGAATTATTCTCCAATTGTTGTTTCATGAATTCATTTCTTCACAAAAATATTAACAATGCTCCTATCATCAGCAAGGTAACATGTATGAGACTATAAAACAGTTACTCTCAGCTGGGGAGGACAATCACCTCAAATTTGAAAATGTATGTGGGTAGTTTTGCCTATAAGAGTTACTGTGAGATGCTACTAGCATTTAGTATAGAGTGCTGAGGGATAATAATTATCAATGCTGTGGGGCAGTTCTGCTATCTGAAGAGTTCTCCTTCCTAAACTGTGAGCATGAAAAGACTCTAGTATGAACCAGACATGACTTGTGGCCTCAATGAGCTTATTGGTTCAAAGGAAGTATGGCATGAGTGCCATGCATAAAAATGTCATATTCTCAAAATACAAACTATTTGTTGTCAGGACTGTGTTGGTTATTTTCTCTCAGTCCCTTGTAGTACCTAGTACTAGTCAGGATACACAATAGGTACTAGGTAAAAACTTACTGACTTGAAACATATTTTGAAAAACCCTAAAATTCAATGTATATTATGTCCTCCAGGGGAGCGATATTTCTGCAGATAATCATGTCATCATCACAACTTTTTAAAATCAATGAAGAAGACAAAGCTGTGACATGAGCCTGCTAATCCTCCTGAGGGCCAGCTATGAAGTTTTTGGAGTGGAAAAACAGCCTTGACAATAAGTAGAAGGAGACAGGGAACAAGAAAGTGTCAGGAAAGCACTGGAGCGGCAATTCCTTCCCTTGAACCACGGGTTTATTATAGAACATTTTACCTTATACGGATTGGTGCTGAATAACTGCAGATTTGTTTTCTTTTTTCATATCCTCTTCCTGACTATAACAATCATAAAGTGCATACATTGCAGAAGAAAAATTTACTCAGCTCATCTACACAATATTCTTTTTTATAACCAAATTTTATTCATCTGTAGCTCTTGTTGGGTTGCAACAGTTAAATAAAATGACAAATAGTTTTCATTACACATGTCAACAATGAAAAAAATACATATGTGCATATCTAAGAACACTACTTTAAATGTATATTGTGTCTTTCTTCTGAAGGGAGCTCATTTTTTCTGCATTTGCTCTTACAATAGCATTATGAGATAGACATCGTCATCTCATTTTACAGCTGTAGAAATCATTGTCCCCAGAGATAAAGTAACTTTCTGGAAGTCACATAGTCTGTGTCAAGGCCTGGACTAGAAGTCAGTACTCTTGACTCCCTAGAAAATATATTACTTGGGAGACTTTATTTATCTGCCTTTATTGCTTCACAGATAAGAAAAGTCCTCCAGGAAAAGCAACAAATCTACATACCACCCGAGATGCTAGACTTCTACAATCTGCTTCGTTTCACAGGATTTTCTGTTACACTGCTTTTAGTTAACTATACACCAGAGGAGGCGGGAGAACAAAAATTGTCATTTGAAAATGTTGGCTACAATCTGCAATGATCAACAAATTCTCACTCAGTAAGTTGAGCTTGCTTTAAAGGAAAAAGCTTGGGACTGCCTCATGCCTGCAACTCCCATGGAAAACAATGAAAAATGTGGTCTAAATCACGGGTAGAAATATAGTAGACTGCCAAACTCACACAAGTCCAACAGGGCTGTAGAATCTACTTGAATAGAAAATAAATATGTTGTATGCAATGGGAAGCTTTGGCACAAAAAGCACTAAGGCAGATTTCTCCAATGAATATTAAAGTTTTTAGTATAATACTTTCCTATTAATGTATTTTATAAAACCTTTAAAATTAGATATACAGAGGTTAGCTTCAGAGATATCTACTAAATTCACAGAAAGACTAAGTCAGTTTGTGGAAAAAAAAGAAAAGAAAATGCAGTTGACTGGGAAAACTATATGCTGGACTCCTAGTATATTTTTTTAGTAAAACCCCATATGCCCTTCAGACCATCCTAAGGAACCAAGCAAATGTAACATTTATTATTTATCATTTCAAATAGTTTACAGACTCTATAAGGGCAGGGAGAACTCTTTATAGGCTCATCATTAGTAATAATGAGATAATACATGTAAAGGGATCACTCAGTAGCTGACATATGGTGAGTGACCAATATATGAAAACATCTATATCAACATTTTTATTCCTAACAGAGCCAAGCACAGTGTTTGGATACAGCAGGTAGTTAGTGTTCATACAGATGACGCTAAGGTTGGGGGCAACAATACACCCCAGTCAAAAATCTGCATATAACTTGATTCCTCAAAACCTTAACTACTAATAACCTACTGTTTAACAGAAGCCTTACTGGTCAATACAAATAGTCAATTAACAGATATTTTGTGTGTGTGTACACACACACACACACACACTACAGTCTTACAATAAAGTAAGCTAGCGAAAGGAAAATGTTAAGAAAATCAAAAGGAAGAAAAATACATTGACAGAATACATTTACAGTATATGTTGGAAAAAATCCATGTATAAGTGGAGCTGTGCAGTTCAAACCAATGTTGTCCAAGGGTCAACTGTACATACTGCTATTTAGCCTATAATTTCCAGATAAATAAAATGCTCTCTAAATTATTCCTAGAAAAATAAAATCTACTAGAAATGGTAGACTACATTTGGGAGATTAAAAAGTGAGCATGAATAAAGACGAGAGTTGGTCTTCAACACCTATGGTGTAAAACATTTTTCTATGTCATGTAGTATTTTAAAATCATTTTTTTTTGTTTTTTAAATTCTTTATTGTTTAAAGTATTACATATGTCTCCTTTTCCCCCCATGACCTTTCCCTGGCCACACCCACCCCCCAGCACATGCCCTCACCCCTTAGTGTCTGTGTCCATTTGTTTATTTTTTAAAATTTGTCTCTATTATTGGAAGTTTTACATATGACCTCACTTATATGTGAAAACTAAATGAAAGCAAAACTCATAGTGTCAGAAAACAGATAGGTGGTTTCCAGAGACGGGGTTTCAGGAGTAGACAAAATGGGCAAAAGGAGTAAAAAAAATACAACCTTCCAGTTATAAAATAAATAAGCCATAGGGATATAAGGTACAGCATGGTGACTACAGTTCATAATACTCTATTGTATATTTGAAAGTGGCTAAGAGAGTACACCTTAAATGTTCTCATCACAAGCAAAAAATGTAATTATGTATAAGAGATGAACATTAGACTTACGTGGTGATTATTTTGCAATGTAAATGAATATTGAATCATTATGTTGTACACCTGAAACTAATAAAATATTATATGCCCCCAAAATAAAGAAATAAAACACTTTTCTAGATTTCTTTGTAGAGTTGACAACAGTACCAAGAGTCCATTAAGACTCAATGATTTTGATGCTCTGCTATAACAATAGTGAAATGCAACTTCCAAGTTCAATAAGCTAGTAAATATAGTAGATCCTTGGAATTTATGGATTTAACATTTGCAGTTTCGACTATTCATGAAGTAACTCCATGGGTCCATGACCTATAGTAACTTATAATGTTGCTGACCCATAAATTTGGATCTTGAGAGGCTGGTATAGTAAAGTTGATTTAGCTAGTGAGTGAGCTGGCCAACTGCCCAGCATCCAAAACTCTAGGCCCTTCAATATGTGTTGGGCTGTATAGAGCAACTCTGCTGAAGTGATGCAAGTTAACTTTATTTCTATGCGAAAAATGGCCCAGAAAAGAAAAACAACTGCGAGAGCTAACACTGGCAGTGAAAAGAAAGTGCTAGTTCTCAGCCAGAAAAATGACTCTGTAAATGATGTTAGTCTTGTATTTATAGAATCATTAATGGTCTAAAAAGGGTCTGTTAAATTTTTCAGTTATACTTTGCTGCATTTTATGAGGGAAATTATATGCTACAGTGATATTTGAGGATATGGGGGGGTCAGAAAGGTCTCAGGGCCTATCCCCTGTGAATGGAGAAGGTGTGTTGTGCTTCCATTATGGTGCTCCATTAGAAACAATAGCATGTCACTTTCATGGATAAAGTTTATTAAAAAGATTACTGGAACTATTTTATGTGTTATCTCCTGGGCTACTCTGGAGACTGAGGGCTAATAATTGGGTTATAAGGACAATTGAATTATTAAAATTCCACAGAAACAATTAGAATGCATGCTCACTCTAAAAAAAATTCAGGTCCTTATTAATTGAAATTTCACAAACAGAGATGCCTTTAATCTTCACTAAATAAATGCAAATATATTCTTTAAGTCTTAACGACACTATGTAGCAGTTGGCACTTAGTTAAAATTTTCTTATTTCAATCTGATTTATCTTTGAATGTAATTTATGCTTGGTAGTGCTTTTGTTATATTCATTTTAAGGATACATTTGTTGAAAGCCCAGCCACCATATATTTAAAAAGAATAATTTTTCACCCTAAATAAAGCATCATGGTTTTGCAACATATTTGTGTTGATTTTTCACATCTGAGAATTAAAAACACAGTTAAATTTAAAATGCTTATGCTGTGCATTAAGGTATCAAAATATACAAAGACTTGTAAAGGGGAAATATAAAGACAAAACTGCCCATCTATGGTGGCTCAGTGGTTAAGCATTGACCTATGAACCAGGAGGTCACAATTCGATTCCCAGTCAGGGAACACTGCCCAGGTTGTGGGTTTGATCCCTAGTGTGGGGTGTGCAGGAGGCAGCTTATCAATGATTCTCTCTCATCATTGATGTTTCTATCTCTCTGTACCTCTCCCTTCCTCTCTGAAATCAATAAAGATATTACATATATGCCTAAGCAACTGTTCAACCATTCAACTGGTAGCTATGATGCCCACTGACCACCAGGGGGCAGACGCTCAATACACAGGCATGGAAACATGGAACAGACTGATAAATCTCAGAGGAAGGAGTGGGGAGGATGAGAAGAGATTAACCAAATATCTTATATGCATACTAGAGACCTGGTGCACAAATCCATACACCAGACCATTTTTGGCTCGTTCCCCACAGGCCAGACCTAGGGACTCCTCCAGTGCCTGTGGGGTCAGGCCAAAGCCTGCAGTCTGACATCTCCCAAGGGGTCCCAGGTTGCTAGAGGGCGCAGGCCGGGTTGAGGGACTCCACCGGTGCACGTGCAACAGGCCTCTAGTATTTTTATAAAAAGACAAAGACTACTTAGAGTTCCACTTTAACGCAGGGTGTTGAAAATAAGTTAGGACATAGTACATTTATATTCAGATTTATTCCGGTGTCCACCAAAACTTGGACTATGAGAATATTCCAATGGCCAACTGGGACAATCAACTTAATGAACACAGGTGCTTTGTAGTGACAGAGAAGCAAAAGGACAGGAAAATGCTTTGGCAACCTATGGTATAAAATAATCTTAATTCCTTCTACCAGAGCAATATTGTGTAACATGGTAATTTGTTTTTCTTTTCAGTGTCACCATCAGGCTCCCATTCTGTGCAGAATGTCTTAATTTGGATCCCAAAACAAATGTTTCAAAAGTGGCTCATTCTGTTGTTCAACTTACCCCAAGGAGTTTAACTATTATTACCCCTGCCAATACGAATACGCTCCTGATGAAGTAGGCATGATCAGGGTACAAGGGCAGGGATTAGTCAAAGGAAGAGCTTAAACATCATTTTGCACAAGTTCACTGAGCAACAAATAATAGCTACTATTTAATGAGTATACATTTTTTGTCAGGCTTCATATACATTAGTTAATTTCTAAAATTTAGCTAATGGGCATGGACTTTTTGCTAACCTTATTTTATAAATCAGGGTATTCTGATTCAGTGGGGTTTGTTCATTCATCTGCTTATTCACTCTATGAATAATAAGCAAACACCTACTATGTTAATTAGAATGCCAAAATTTGCAATGTCTATTCACCTGGGCTCCAGCGTCTGGAATCTGCCTAAAACAAGACTTCCTCCCACAAGAGAACAATTTTGGTTCTCACTGGTGACCCCTCTCTTCCTATAGCAATACCTATCCATAGACCAGGCACAAAAACTATTAGACATGCCCAGCCAGCATGGCTCAGAAATTGAGCATTGACCTATGAACCAGGAGGTCACTGCTTAGATTCCCAGTCAGGGCCCATGTCCAGGTTGTGGGCTCAATCCCCAGTATGGGGATTGCAGGAGGTAGCCTACCTATGATTCTCTTGCATCATTGATGTTTCTATCCCTCTCCCTCTCTCTTCCTCTCTGAAATCAATAAAAATATATTTACCAAAAACAAACAAACAAACAAAACAACAACAACCAAATAAACAAACTACTGAATATGCCATTGGGCAATCAAAAGGAAAACATAAAAACTTTAAGTTGAACTATATCACTGTTATCAGAAAGATGGGCAGTGACCCCTAAATTTAAGAGGCATTATACTGTAAAACTAGAGTATTTAACCTAAACCATACCTCATAATATTCAGCCTGTACCTTCCCATAAATCCTGCTGATATTCAAAATAGTAAGCTTTTTTGTTTTATTTTCTGAATCTATCTTACAATATAGTCGATAACACCACTCAAAAAGTTTTATACACAACCATGCCAAAACAATACTTTCTATAATTTCAACCATGTTTCTAGTTTTATCTATTGGTGCCCAGCTAAGTAAATACCTTCTCTCCTTGGTGTATTTGTCCTTCAGATACTTATAGACAGTTCTCATGTTTCTCATTAATCATTGCTTAGCCAAGCTCTACATAATTAATCCTTTTAATCTTTCCTCATAAATTAGTCGCTCTTGGGATGTTCTCAGTACTGTGCACTGTATTTTCCAAGACTTTTGTTATAAGGTGTCCTGTATTTCATACACCATTCCAACAGAATCAAGTGTGAACGAACTTGATCTATTCCATGTTGGCATGTGGACCACCACATTCACAGGTATATTTCTGCAAGGGATGTAATCATCATCCGAAGGCAGCAAGACAGTCAGTAAAACAGCAGAGCCTCATGATCCAGATTTTCACATTTGCCTAGACATGTCTCACATCTCCTCTTTATCTCATACTAGACACTCTTGTAGATTATTGCTACAAGTAGACGTTAATAACTACATGCTTTTTAGATTATATTTTTGCAGATGTGAAAGAGCTTTGCTTGGCTACTTACAGAGATCTTCTTACGCTCTTTGATTGTTTAGCCTTCCTTTGTTTTCCTACTTTATTCAGTAAGACTTTGGAGTCAGAAAGTTCAATCCCTCTATCTGTCACTTTAAGCTCTGTGAGCTGAAGCAGGTTACTTAGCCTCTCTGAGTCTTGGTTCTATAATCTGTAAAATGGAGGTGATAATAGTACCACACCTCACTGATGTACTGTAAAGATTAAGTCAGTAAATACATTAAAGCACTCAGAACAGCACCTAACTCACAGTAAGTGCTACATATATACATTTGGTTTATAAAAATCACCTTATTGTTTATAATGGCCATATAGAATACTCTACTATTTAAACTGAGACCTCTTATAATTTTTTCTGAGGGCCACATCCAACTATATGCAATAGATATTATGGTCCCATGGACATTCACACTTGTTTTGAATTATGGCATGCATATCTACAGTGGGCAATTTATAAGTCAGAATTTTAAGTCACTCTATAAAGTTATCATCTTCAATTTATTTTTCATCTCACAAAACCACTGTAATTGACCTAGACCTGTACACCAATAGTAAACAGTATAAAAAGGGAAAGTGACTATGAATTATAAGTATATCAGCCAGTGGTGACTGCTAGGACCATCAGTGACAAGCTGGATTAATATTCCAGAAGACTAAGCAAAACAAAACAAAATAAAACACACACACACACAAAAAATGGATGCTCAGCAAATATTTAAATAAACAGACTTTTGTTATTAGAAGGGACCAATTTCTACATGTTACAGAGAGGGATAACCTACAGAATTCAAGTGACTTTGCTGAAGTCATACAGTTAACAAATAACTAAAGTGAAGAAGGAGTAGAATTGATGTCTCTTTCCCAATGAGCCAACTCCAGAAGATTACTTTCTGATAACAAATAGCAATATCTGGTGAAAATCAGTTTACTGAGGTCATTAATATGTTCCAATTACACTTATTAACTTGTTCTTGACTAGGCACCTAGAACTGAATTTATATACATCACTTTTCTATTTGGTATGAATAGATAACAGATATGATTTTTTTAAAATTCTAGCAGGTTTAATTTTTCTGATGATTTGTGTTTTCAAAAAGCCAGTATTTTGAACACCAAACCAGAGTTTCAGGTACCAGTGTAGTTTGGACAGGGATACACCTTGGAATTCTGGTATCCCTCTAATAATACCACCACTCAGGATGCCAAATGCTTTCCGAACCTATATGGTGGATCTCTAAAGCATTAGTCAATTGTGTTCATCCACCATTAGTGATCATCAGTATATATTCTAAGTTTCCTGCTAGTAATGATAGAGACAGACCTTAAATTAAGCTTCTAATGAATTTTAAAAAGCAGTAGACAAAGTTGAACCAGAAACTGATAGATAAAAAGTGTGCACACAAAGGTTCTTATTGAGGCTAAAGATAACTAGCTGCTGCTATTTAGTGAACAACCCAGACAACAGATTTAGATTCCTAAAAGTATGATTCCAGATTAAACTGCAGTTTATATCACAAATTAAAAAGGAATCATTACTTAAACCCCAGATTTCATTTTACGTGTTATACTACTCCATCTGTTTAAAAAGACATTTATGAAAATGTTGAGCCTTTTCTTATTAACCTTGATCAGATTGAATATATTTCTTGGTAATTCCCATTTCATTGGTATAAAATATACTATCAGTGATTTAAAATAATTATAACTAAATTCCTCAAGATACATTGCATTAAGACAAACCAGATTGCCACAGCACTATCAAAGTTTAATTGATCTAATTTAGATCTCATCTTATCAAACTGTGCATTATAATTCTGTCTTTTTTAACCAAATGATTGCAATCTTGTCACTTGTACTTATACATGTCATTAACATATCAAAAACCCTTCTAATATCAAAGATTTGTGGCTTATGAAAATCTTCCCTCTCCTTCGCTGATCAACTACTAAATTATTTAGTGGTGTGTTCTGCATGCAGAACTGGATTTACCTTGGAAATTAAGCCTCAGGGCACCTCACTTGCATAGTCCCTTTCTAAATATTCACTTTCATACCTAATTTTGCACTTGTGATCTTGTATCCCTTTTTTTCAAGAGGGGCCTCTGAATTGTATAAACCTCAGGCCCCAACAAAACCTGCATCTTCACCTTTCTGCATGTCTTCCAGAGAAGTGTTTTGAAAGGAAAAGCTGTAGAAACTTACTACAAAAAAAATTAAATAATTGGAACTCTATGGCAATTAGAACCATAAAATGTCACAATATGGTATTTATCTACCTCATGGTTAGCATCTTTCCAACACTAAGATTGCAGGTCCCATAAACTGGGAAATGAAAAAGTCCATCCATTTCCAAAAACCCATTCAAATGCTTAATATAGGCAAGTTTAATCAGTTACAATATTAACAGTACTAGATATACATTATGACATCAACTGTCCTCCTAATTAGTACATTCAGATTAATAAGATTCCCCTTAGATCCAGTATTTCACTAAACAGTAACTGTTCTATTTGGATTCACTGATTACATCTATTTTGCCATATACAACATCCTTTCTTCTGATGTTAAAATTCTGAACTGAAGGAAAAAAAATTGATACTATTCATCATTTGGAGCTTTGCAATAAAATTTAGGCTCATGACCTCAGTAAACTGATTTTCACCAGATATTGCTATTTGTTTTCAGAAAGTAATCTTCTGGAGTTGGGAAAATCTGACCCACAATTCATTTCCCTTTCTATTAAAGGCCACTTTATTTGGATATTGTTTTAATGTCAATTGAGGAGTCATTAAAACAATAAAAATTACCAATAATACAACACTTTTACCCAATCTTCATAGTCAGCTGTCTTTTAGAGATTCTCTTTGAAATCCTGAAAGGAAGGTTTCTGTTTCAGAACCATTCTTCTTCCATTCCCTTTGCATGCTTTTCCCCCATGGTTGTCATTTCACTATTTAATACTACTGCAGAATTATGTAGCATTTTGATAGGAATATTTCCATAGAGTAGAATAAATTCCAGTGAGTGAAACAATAAATTAATCACTAGGACGAGTTCCATAAATGGAAAGAAACCTGGGATTAGGAATCAGAATGGGCTTCTAGTAATACTTTCTCCACAAAATAGCTGTGGTACTATGACTTCATTTTAAGCTCCATGGAACCACTAAGTTTCCACAAAACTGATAATGAGCAGAGGTGAGCCCTAATGTTCTCCCTTTCATCTATCTTACTCATTGTACTTTCCCATCAAATCTCATTTAATGAAAAGATTCTAAAACAAACAAAAAAGAAACAAAGGAATCCAATTTTAATGAAAAACTAGAGATGGCCTCGAAAATCTTTTCCAACTCTAACATGAATTCTAAGGAAATTAGTTACTTTATCTCCTCTATGCCTCTAAAGAATAAATGTGTTTACTTGTTTTGTACTATCCTTATAGTTTGTTTACCAAAATGGTGGGAGTTTTGGGTACCAGTGCAGGACAGAGTGGAAATAGATATTGTAAAGCATCCCTCAAATGGTACCATGCAGTGGTACCAACTCAGGGGGTTATAGATTCCTTCACCTTAGCAACATCAAGAACAGTTGAAAGAAGCACAAATATTGAGGGTAATAAAATAGAAAGAAAAAAATTGAAGAGGATATAACAACACGGGCAAATGCTGGCAAAGCTTATGTAAATATAGCAGGTCAAGTTGAATGTGTGTGCTTTAATGATTTTTAAAGATTAGATTATTCATTGCACAGGATAATAAAGCCTCTCATATCTGGACATAACCCATACTTCAAATAATGGGTACTTTCTATTCAACAGCTTGAAGTATGGCTTCAGTGCTCTTAGAGAGAAAAAGTACTTGAAAGCTTAGGTTGTTCATTAATTTCTCTTCATCACAGAATTACACAGTTTAAGTTTAAAAGCAACACTACAGCTTGAAGTGAATGCCAGTAATGAGCTGAGTTACTTCTAGATTTTTTTAATCAAACTTGGACAGAACAGTAAAGTAGGTAATACTGGTCTTTGGAGATCTGCCTTTCCTTCTAAGTCCTCTTTCCC
>NW_006283567.1:277130-304802 GCF_000327345.1 Myotis davidii
TTAGCATAGAACACCAGTAATTTTAAGCAGTCTTCTGACTTAATAGCAGAATGGACAAAAATATGATCAGTCTTGCTTCTCTCACTCCTGAGCCATGAAACTCAACCTTCTTCTACATTAAATGGAGGAATGGAGAGGTAACATACTACCAAATCTTGTAACCATATGAATAATTTCAGGCTGGCATTTTAAAAATATATTTTTATTGATTTCAGAGAGGAAGGGAGAGATAGAAACATCAATGAGAGCCTGCAACCCAGGCATGTGCCCTGACCGGAAATCAAACCATAACCTCCTGGTTCATAGGTCAATGCTCAAAAGCCACACTGACTGGGCCATATGAATAATTTCAAATTTGTTAAAAGATAATATAACACTAGTGATTCTATTAGTGATTCATATCTTAATGGTTAGTTTTTTTTTGTTTCTGAAATACACCTAAAACTAATGATGCTCTACAAAATCTCAAAGCTATGCAGTGCTCTCTAGTTTTGTTGCTAGTATTAAAGTAAATGAGATTCTAGATAAAGATGTATTCCATTCCTATGCATATACCCATGGAAAAAGCTGGAACCACGTTGGTATATTTGTTTATCCTTTTTCTTTTATTCCTGAATGCTTTACTACCTGTGGCTATAATGATCAGTATTAAACATCAGGGAAATTATAAAATTATGAATTCAGAAAAAAAGTCACATTCTTTAATCATTATGCCAGTTAGGCACATAACCCTTTCCAACAGAAATTCTGACCATCATTGTGACTATGGTGCAAGCAGAATGTAGTCACTTTCCAACAGTCAAGATAGTGAATTACCATCACCAGTCAGCTCCAGACTATTTTCTACAATCAAATTGTTAATTTATGGAGAGTTTAAAGCATATCACTGTCTCATTCAGCTTAAGCCAAAACCAGTTTCACCACTTAATTTCAATTTAATTTCAATTAAAAGACCCCTCAATATGCATTGTCTACCACCTTTTTATGTACAAACATTAGAAACTTTCTCTCTCTCTCTCTCTCTCTCTCTCTCGCTCTCGCTCTCGCTCTCTCTCTCTGAAACATCTTTCTCTCTTAAAGAAGGAGAGCAACCAGTTCCATTTTCACTCCTGATTTGGAGGCAGTTTGAAAAAATATTGGAAGAGTAGCACCAACAGCAGAAAAAAAAGCAAATTCTAAATATTGCCAATCCATTTCTGATGATATAAACTAAATTGAAAGGAGTTCTAGTAAGTATCCAAATCTGTTCACTTTTTACACGTATTAAAGGATGAAGGAAATAAGTACAAAAAACTACCCTTTTAGAAGGTAGTATTTTTATCTCTATGCATGTATTGAAAAGTCAAGGTTGCTCATGCACTCACACCAACTAAAATTCTTTTTTTTGAGTCAAAAAACCTACAATTTGAATGCAGTAGTAACCTTACACATGAGATGTATTAAATGGCTCTCAAACTGAAGTGTATGAGCCTTCAGAGACATTCCTAATGAAGAAGAAAATGTCCTAAATACCTATACATAGCTCTGTCATACAACTATAACATTCCTAGTTGCCCTTTACTACTTGTTCTCTTTTATGTAATCCCATATCTGTTGGTTAAAGCCCAACACTAATGAGACCAAGGTGATGGTTTGATCTTCAAACAGGACAGTTATCTTTTCTCTGTTCCATGGATACAGAAGAAAGCCTAACCCAATCAGCTGCTGCAGAAATGTGTGCCAACAGGTTACAAAAGGTCACCTGCTTTTCTAAACTCAAAGGGTATGTCCTGCTAACTGTGGGTTAGTGTGGTCATTTTCATTTTACCTTTAAATCTTTCCATGCTCCCAATTGAACTTCCCTTTTTAGAGTAGGTTAAGACAATGGCATCTGATCATTCAAGTATTCAAATGTGTGTGTCTGTGTGCGTGCACATGCACGCATATGTGTGTGTTTGGGGATGGGGTAAGAGAAATACATTTAAATATGTAAAGCAGTCTATTACACCCAAGCACCATTTATGCTGTGGGAGCAGTTTGGTTTTGAATATTCAAAAAAAACAAGAATAATTTTTAAAAAATATTTGTATTGATGTCAGAGAGGAAGAGAGAGATAGAAACATCAGTGATTAAAGAGGATCATTGATTGGCTGCCTCCTACACACCCCACACTAGGTATCAAGCCTGCAACCTAGGCTTGTGCCCTGACTGGGAATCGAACTGTGACCTCCTGATTCATGGGCCGACGCCCAACTACTGAGCCACGCTGGCCTGGCAGCAAGAATAATTTTTAACCTTCTCTAATGTTTCCTGTTCAGTAGATGATTATGATATTTGTATGCTTCTGCTTCTAGAGAGCACAAACTGACTTCCATAAAATGATATTGTAAATGCTATTTTAGAATAAGAATTTAGTTGCTTTTAGAACCCATTTTTATAATTATTTAAAAATAAACGACATATCTTAATTATTAAATATTTTAAGCATCCACCATGCTATGAGTATATTGAGTACAAAATGGGTGCTTAATGCTTACATAATAAGAACAATAACAATATTGTTTCCTACTTTTAGCTTGGCTGACAAGCTATAGGCCTCCATTGTGAGTAATAAATATTAGTTAGAATTTACTACTAGGCTGTTAGAGTTCACAATAAATCATTTTTGAGAACCCAGTTGTTTTTATTATTTTACCTTCAAGAATAAATCATCAAGAAAATTTCTCAGAGAAATAAGATGTTGCCAAATATCTGGTCATGTTAAATGACAAGATACCAATTTATAATTCAAATAATATAATACTCATAAGCATATTTCAGAAATTAGAGGTAATTAAAACTGAAGGGCATTAGTATGTGCACTGTGAGTGGGAGCACAGAAAAAGGCTCCTAGAAAGAATTTCTTCTACTCATTTTGCCTAACTCACTAATTGCCATTAAAGTACACTATATATCCTCTCTCCTAAATATAGATAACCTCTCTCAAATACCTAGCATGGTATCCAGTCAAGTACAGTCAGTTTCATTAATTCAAAGGTGACTTTCTAAATCCAAATCCAATTCAGAAACTCCCTTTTATGTTTTTGTTATACTTAATGAGGATTTTAAACTCCACCTTTTAATTTTTAGGTTAATTGTAACCCAGGGGACACTAGTTACCTTTTGACACTCCCCCAAATTACTTGTTAACTGGAAGACATATACTCACACTGAAGTCAAGAGGGTCAAGAGGAAAAGCAGTAGCTTCAGGACAAGGAGGGTAGGAAAGGTTTTCTAGCAAAGTCACTTAGCAAAACCATTTAGCTAGAGGGCATTATGCCAATTTCAAAGGCAAAGAAAGTTCCTCACAATTTCTGCTTTCTTTCTCAGAAGCAAAATATAATTTACACTTTTTGTGATCAAGATTTCTTTTTTGATTTTTTTTTTAGCAGGCCCAACTCCTCAGGGTAAAACAATGCAGGTAATTCCAGAAGCACAGCAAATCAACACCTATAATGTCCCTTCTTTGCCTTAAGGAGTACATTTAAATTATATTCAGTTATTCTCTTTTCTACCAATGGAGGCTTCCAAGTCATCTTTAAAAGAAACCCTACTGTTTCATCATTCCATGGTTGTCTCCACATCAACTAACACAATTTTAACAGGTAATACAATGATACAAATGGCTATAGGTGGCAGTAGCAATCTACTACCACACTGACACATTAATAATTGCCTGGGGGTTGTTTATAACATAATGAAAATGTTCTAAAATTGACTATGTGATGGTTGCATATGTCTATGAATTTAATAAAAAGAATTGAATGGGTGGTACATTTAAGTGGGCAAATTATGTGGTGAAAAGTTGGTTTTATCTAACAAATCTATTCTTTAAAATGTAGGCAGGAAGAACAAGTAATGTTCAAGAATACAGAATGGCTACCTAGATCCTAAATTTCAGTTCTTAGACTTTTAGCCTCTGGGACCTTGGGCAAGTTACGAAGTAACTTGAATAGCATTACTAAGTTTCAACATTCACACCTGTAAAATGACGGAAAAATATAGTACCTATGTACATGCAGTTGTGAACATTAAACATGGTTGTGCATGTACTAACCTAATATCTAGAATTGAATCGGTGCTCAATGTTTGCTATTATTCTCCTACCCCTTTAAAAAATAAAAAAGGTTTATTGAGATCTAATTCACATATTATAAAATTCAACCTTTTCAAGTGTACAATTTAGTGGTTTTTAGTATAACCACATAATTGTGCAACCATCACCACTATCTAAATCCAGAATATTCCCAACACCATCCAAAAATGCTATACTCATTAGCAGTGAATCCCCATTCCTCCCTATCCCCGAGTGGCTATTCTGGGTATTTCATATAAATGAAGTCATAAAATATGTAGCCTTCTGTGTGTTGCTTTTTCACTTAGCATGTTTTTAAGGTTATCCATGCTGTAGCATGAATCATAACTTCATTTTTCCAGCTAAATTATATTCCATTGTAAGGATAGTGCACAATCAACATGTGATAGATATTTTGTGGATTTCTACTTCTTGGCAATTATTAATAAAGCTACTATGGACACTGTAGTAAAATGGACATATGTTTTTGAGTTTTTCTGTTTGTTCTCATCAAGAAGAGAAATCAAAACTTCAGTGTACCCACTTTCCCACCATTTTATATCATTATACAAGGTCTTGATGTCCAAGACATGTTTGGTATAAAACATGGTAACATTTAATCAAATGTAACCATGAATAAAATGGTAACATTTTAAATGTTCACAACTGATCTACATATATAAAAGCCTAATCAACTGTTATGACCGGTTGACTGAACGACCGGTCGCTATGATACACACGGACCAACAGGGGGCAGACACTGAACACAGGAGCTGCCCCCTGGTGGTCAGTGTGCTCCCACAGCCAACCTCCCACAGCTAACCAACCTCCCACAGCCCCTCCCCCTGGCTGGCCAACCTCCTGCGGTCCTTCTCCCCAGGACCCCACCCATGCATGAATTTGTGCACCGGGCCTATAATAGAATATAAAAGTACATGAAAACATCTTTTTAAATTAAAAAAAAAGATTTATATTTTATTTATATATATTTATGTATTTAGATTTTTTATTTATTAAATATAATGCATTTAGATTATTTATATATTATATTCAAGTATATCTGACATGAAACATTACATTAGTTTCTGGTCTACAACATAATAATTCAATATTTGTATATAGCCCTGGCCAGGTAGCTCAGTTGGTTAGAGCATCATTCCAATATGCCAAGGTTGCAGGTTCGATTCCCCATCAGGGCACAAACAAGAATCAACCAATGAATGCATAAATAAGTGGAACAACAAATCGATGTTTCTCTCTCTCTCTGAAGTCAATCAATAAATTAAAGAAATTTAAATGTGTTTTTTTAAAGTGGAATGCTATCCTTTTCAATTACCAAAGTAATCAGATGCAATGAATAAATTTAATGCATTCAGTTTTAACCAAAGATGCCTTAGTCACAAAAACCTTGCTTTTCTTCTATAGTAGCAAGCTCAAGTCCTACCATGTCTCACTCAACCAAATATTTTAAAATAACTAATCAGCCCTGGCTGGTGTGCTCAATGGTTAAGCATAAGCCTGTGTTCTGAAGGGTAGAGAGTTTGATTCCTAATCAAGGGCACATATCGGTTCGATCCCCAGCCTTGGTAGGGGTACATGAGGGAGGCAACCAATCGATGTGTCTCTCTCACATCAATGAATGTCTGTCTGTCTGTCTGTCTTTCTCCCCCTCCCTTCCATTCTTATAAATATCAATGAAATATCATCAGGTGAGGATTAATAATAAAAATAAATAAACAATCAATGGAAACAACCAGACTTCTCAATTCCTTTAAAGATACAATAATAATAGCAATGTGAAAATAAACATTCTTCATTTTGCACATGAAGATTCATATTGTCATAATATTTAAAAACTGCAATTCAATGGGCAGACCCCCATTTTTCAGACGAGGAATCAAGCGACAGAGACATTCAAAACTTGCCCAAGTTCATGCAGCTAGTAAATAAAAGGTGCAGAATTTGAATCCAGGCAGTCTGGTTCTATCATTCATGCTCTTTACCACCATGCTATGCTGTCTCAAAAACAAAAGTTTCTGTTGCTTAAAACATAAAAGGTAAAATTTTCAATCCATCACCATACATTTGACCTAGATTTTGGGTCATGAGCACGCTTCACTGTATACAGATATTGAATTATAATGTATAACTGAAACTTATATAATGTTATTAACCAATTTTACCTCAAAATATTAATAAAATACATATAAAGTAAAATTTGAACCCCATTAAACTATATGAGTGCTAAGGACCTCTTTATCTTAAAAAATACCGTAATTCTACAATGACAATTAAACTAATACCAGAATTTATTCACAGGGTAGGCTGAAGGGTCAAGATAAAATAGACTAAAACCCCCTGCCCAGTGTGACTCAATTCGTTGAGCGCCGTCCCGTGTGCCAAAGGGTCACTGGTTCCATTTGGGGCACATGCTAGTTCGATCCCCAGTAGTGGGTGTGCAGGAGGCAGCTGATCCATGTTTCTCTTTCTCCCTTTCCCTTCCTCTCTCTCTCAAATCAATAAAAACTTTTTTTTAAATCACCTGAACCTCCTATACCAGTGATGGCAAACCTTTTGAGCTCAGCGTATCAGCATTTTGAAAAACCCTAAGTTAACTCTGGTGCCATGTCACATATAGAAATTTTTTTATATTTGCAACCATAATAAAACAAAGATTTATATTTTTGATATTTATTTTACATATTTAAATGCCATTTAACAAAGAAAAATCAACCAATAAAATGAGTTTGCGTGTCAGAGGTTCACCATCACTGTCCTATACCATTTCTAGCTACAATCCTGTAGAACAGTGGTTTTCAACCTTCATAATGCTGCAACCCTTTAATATAGTTCCTCATGTTGTGGTGACCCCCAATTTCCTTGTTACAAATTGAACATAATTAAAGCATAGTGATTAATCACAAAAACAATATGTAATTATATATGTGTTTTTCAATGGTCTTAGGCGACCCCTGTGAAAGGGTCGTTCGGCCCCCAAACGGGTCGCGACCCACAGGTTGAGAACTACTGCTGTAGAGCACGTGAGATTTCAGAAGGTACCCAAAATATCTAATTATTTTGAAGAAATATCTACTTATCTGCTTATACTTTTGCATTGGTTCCTTCATTCATGGGAGATACACCAGAAGATTCTGGTTGTTATGGGTGTTTCAGAGGTTGGTGCCTCCAGATAAAGATGTACCTGCTAGGAGTGTCTCATGTTTATTATCCTGAAGATATCCTAAATCCAGAATATACCCATTCCCTAAAAACTAATATGTTTTCTATGTTCTAACTTGTAACTACTCAAACCTCTAGCTCCATTGTTTGCGTCAGGGCTGCTCACACCCCTGGCCTGTACCCCATGTTAGAAGGCCCTGATTTGGCTTTCACTTAGACACTCTGCTGCACACAAAATGAGAATTATGCAGAGCCAGAAAGCCATGCCCACATTGAGCCTGTTCCTCCCCTCTATCCAGACCATGTTGTATCCCACAATTCCTTGCCCAAATTGTCTACACAGAGCTTGGGATGGCAAGAGGGTAGGTCAGGCTGCACAACTGAGTTTTAATTTGTATTACTGTCCCAGGACCCACTGGGATGAGCCTACTGCTGGCTTATGGTATGCCATACCTTTGTCTTGTGTGCCCAAACCTTAAATTGGACTCCTTAGACCATTTCTAACTTTCTAGAATTCATTTTTAACTCTCTGTCATCAATGATTCCAAAAGTTTCAAAAAAGATTCTTATTCACAATTTAAAACCTACTCAAATGTCATATCTATGGTGTCATATCCTGACCTCTTTGAGATGTGTTAGGCATCCCTTCTCAATGTATCCTTAGCATAATATGATTAATTAAATCACTTATATTATGTCTGGAGTTTACCTATGTTTTTCTTACTAGATTAAGGTCAGTAAGAATAGGAATTATGTCTCCGTATACATCATAATAATAAAAGTGTAATATGCTAATTAGGCCGGAAGTCCTTCTGGACAGGTTTCTATCGTAGTATTCACCAGATTTATATAGTAAGATTCTGTTTACACTGTGACTCTTCTTCTTCTAAAGTTAACATCTTATCAGCTTCCTCAATATGTACCACAATAGCTAGCATATTATAGAAACACATCTCTTAACATACATATATGCAATGTGTTGCCCATGCCTTTTTTTAATTTACTAAGGACGCAAAATTACTCATTGAGTTTTTAGTTAATAATAAACTAAAAATGAATTTTCAGTTAACCAAAAAAATGTGATTAAATGGGCACTCCTGCTCTAAAGCAAATATTATCTCTCATTTGAAAGATACATTTAAGTTAGTACCAACATATCATAAAATCAAAAAGTTCCAGAAATTGCAGGCAGTTAAAAAATGTCTACAAATCAACTAATTTGGTTGGTTTCCCCCCCCCTCCCCCCAGTGACTGAATATTTCAACATTAAGTAGAGAACGCATGAAACCAGTAACATAAAGGACAGAAAGTGGAAAACAGCAGATGTAAGTTTCTGCCATAGGTCAGGTTGAAGTGTTTTGTTTTCTTTTTCTTTTTCTTTATTCAATGCTGGCTTTTCATGTCCTAAAATGATTCCAATTTTAAGGCTTCAATTTTACAGGAAGGATATCAGAGTATAGAAAGGAGACATTTGGAGGGTGGGAGGGTAACCTTTTTCTGTGCACAGCCATTCCTGGCAGGACCCTTAACAAGGAACATATGAAGGGAGAATGTCTGAGATAGAAGTTAAGTGACAAATGAAATTATTGTGTTTAACGTCAGCATAATATGCATGCTATGCTCTAAAGATACAAAATGCATTCCCATAAAAGCATGTTTGGTGTAGTCTACAAGGATGTGTAAGGCTTTAGGAAAATACGGTAATTTTCTAATGTCTGTTACTCTTCAAATAGTAAAAATCTTGTTTCTGAAAAGAAAGAAAAAAACCCAGTCACATATCATGCAATCCATCCCTACAGGCAAATTGCATACGAATAATCGTGATCTTAGTTGCTATTTATTGACTGCTCAAAAAAGACTAGTCATACTATACGCATTAATTTTGAAGCTCACCCAAATTCTGTGAGGTAATTATTATTATGTCAATTGTACAAAGAGAAAATAAAGGCTCACAGAATTTGGAGAACTTGCACAGGCTTTGCAGTTAATAAACTGTAGGGCTGTGATTGGAATCCAGGTGTAAAAGGAGATTGAGAACGTCTTTAGTCTAATCAATTCACACCATGCAGACCCTTCTTTCCCAGCACCTTTTATAATTAATTGCCCTGGTGGCCAGAACGCCCTTACTCCAACCTCTATCCTCAAACTATGAGGTCCTTGAGGGCAGAGGCCATCTTCTTCATTTCTCTATTGCCAGTAACTATCACAGAGTCTGACACATAGTAGGTGTTCAACGCATACTCTTTGAATGAAAAAATGACATTTTGTCAACATAAATTCAATAAAACCATACTAAGACACTTTTTTCTACATTTTACCCATTCAATTACAGGGAAAGGCCACATGCCAAAAAGGAACAAATCAGTAACAGGAGCATGGAAGTCCTTACATAACAAGAACTGGGACTGCCTGACAAAACACTTCATTTCAGACTTGAAGTATTATATATTTAAAAGTGAATTAACATGGAGATGCCTCATCACATTGATCTAAAAATGTTGAAGGACTTGGAGAAAAGATTGTGGCCAAATGGGCAGACCTGTCTTGAACCTCCTTCCAGGACCAGGCTGGAAATAAAACTAAATTGGGGAACCTTCACCTGGAATTACCAACTGAGGTCCAGCTGAGGAGGAGACTTATATAAAGGAAGGACAGAAAACACCTGGAGACTGGTAAGAAGAGTGAGGTCACAAGAGGTGCTGACCCAGCACCACCAGCAACAGGACAGTTACCTGAGGGTTATTTCACTGAAAAGATAGAGGCCTGGAACCCAGGCTGGGCTCCACAGTCCAGACCACCAGAGCCAAGACCAGTGGCCCATGTAACATCCAGCTGTGAAAAACAGCAGGGCTTCTGGCTGCCCCATAGATCTGAGCTGGTAGGAGAGAAAATATCGGTTTTGTTTGTTTGTTTTTTAAACCCAAAGCACAGGAGTTTCATTTGTAGCTACTTGCCTAAGGCTTAGGTGGAGGGAGGGTGGTGCCTACTCAAGGTGCCTAAGGAGATACTGGGTGGGAAGAAGCATTGGGGGTAGGTAGGAGACCTGGATAAGCAGCAGCTGGGAGTCCTGCATTCACTCATACTGCCCACCCCCCAAACCAGAATGGCCATTTATTTCTGAGGGGCGCCAAGCCAATCCCTCACAAAAGCCCGGGAGCCCTCAGGGGATGTCCACTTGCCAGCAGGGAGCAGGCCTAAGCTTCAGTCTGACATCTTTAGTGCTGCTGAAGAGGCGGGAGAGGCTCCCCCCACCACCGCTGTACTGGCATCCATCAGCCTGGCTTGTGGCTGAGCAGAGCTCCCCCTGTGGGAGCACACTGACCACCAAGGGGCAGCTCCTACATTGAGCGTCTGCTTCCTGGTGGTCAGTGTGTGTCAATGGTGACCAGTCATTCCCAGTTGTTCTGCTGTTAGGGTCAGTTTGCATATTACCCTTTTATTATATAGAATAGAGGCCTGGTGAACGGGTGGAGGCCAGCTAGTTTGCCCTGAAGGGTGTCCCGGATCAGGGTGGGGGTCCCGCTGGGGTGCCTGGCCAGCCGGGGTGAGGGGCTAATGGCTGTCTGCAGGCTGGTCAAGCCCCCTCCCCCCAGTGAGGACCCTCACTCCATGGAGGTTTGGCCAGCCTGGGTGAGGGGCTCATGGCTGTTTGCAGGCTGGCCACACCCCCTTTACGGTGTGCTGTCCCCACTGGGGTGCCTGGATAGTCTGGGTGAGGGGCTGAGGGCCGTTTTCAGGCTGCCCAAGCCCCCCAGCAACGGAAGCTCCAAACCTCTCCTTTATTTCTTTTTTTTTAATTCTGGGATTTATTTACCTCCTATAATAGAAACTTTGTTCTCTTCAGTGGAGCTCAGAGCCGGCCGTGGCAGTCAGGAAGCTTGGCTTCCTCCATCACTGGAGCAACCAAGCCTCCTGCTATCTCCGGCTCCGTGGCCACGGCCGGCTGAAAGCAGGTATCTGGGGTTTATTTACCTTCTATAATTGAAACTTTGTTGCCTTCAGTGGAGCTCAGAGCCAGCCGCAGCAGGCAGGAAGCTTGGCTTCCGCCATCACTGGAGCAAGCAAGCCTCCTGCTCGCTCTTGCTCCGTGGCTGCCGGCCACCATCTTGGTTGGGTTAATTTGCATACAGTCGCTCTGATTGGCTGGTGGGTGTGGCTTAAGGCATAGTGAAGGTATGGTCAATTTGCATGTTTGTCTTTTATTAGATTAGATATTCATAGCCCATGGACAGACAATAGTGCTAGTGTGGGAAGACCTGGGGAGGGGGTGGGTGCACAGAAAGGGTCAATTAGAGGGGAAAAGGGGACATCTGTAATGCTTTCAACAACAAAACCTTTTTTTAATGTTGAAGGAAATACACAGTTAATTTCTATCACTCTCCTTTATTTTAAAAGCCAGGGCTCTTATTAAAAGTCCAAATTACTGGCCTCCTGCATATGCTATAATACTTAAAAATCAAGGCTCACTTCTTATAAATGGCTTTATGATTACCTTCTTTCATGCCCTACATATAGTAACACCAGTCCTCTTTATAATCATAGTAAAATGTTTTTCCTAGTTCTATTGCACCTAGAAGTTGGACATGTTACAGAATGTTAAAAAAACAATTATTGTGTCCTTCATTAATTTAAACTTTAAGTTTATATACTGGCCATCAAAGTCAATGAAAATAGAAGCTGTCCTTAACAAAGGAATTCTTGAATACTGAAACATAATAATGATTTCATGAAGTGAAAGCTTTTGAAAAGTGTTTTAATGTGAAATATGATAGAGAATTTCATAAGATGTATATCTTGCTTCTCTGAAAAGATAAATTAATTTAACTGAAACAATATATATGTTCAAAAAAACACTGTAATCAGACTTTTAAAAAATAGGTTTAAAAAATAGAAAGAAGCACTGTACAATAGGTTATTAAAGACTGCCAAAGAAATCCAGGGGGCTCTTCCTCATTTCTGAGATTGTCATTATACCCCTCAGGGCTACTGTCAGAAGCAGAAGTCAGTGCTGCATGTACCACTTCCGCACTCCTAACCTGGATTGAGGCTTCTTGGGCTCTTAAGGAGAACTAAGGCACATTTTGAAAGCAGAATTCTGACATCCAAAAACCAGCACAGCAGAATTCAATACATCCAAATGACCTTGGCTCCTTCATGGATTCTGCTACCTTGTAATGCCATAAACATACAATGTTTTCATTACTCAAAGCATTTTTAGAATTCCTCCTGGCTGATTATCTTTAGCGTTTGTTTATGAGCTGCTTTAAAAATTCAGCTTTACTACTCTAGAGTTTTTGATCAAAGGTTATAACTCATATTTTGAAAACCTATAATCAACAGACTTGCCCCCAAATCCATCTTCAAAGAAAACAAATTCTATCAGTAAGAACATTTCATGATAATTTCCAAAGTCTACAATCAATAGCCACAAAGAAACCCTAAGAAAAATTTTAGCAATGATATCATTGAAATCAGTGTATAGTTTGAGATAATTATTCTTAAGGGACTCACACTCATTTGTATTCATAGATTCTTTTAAGATAATATATTACATTGCACACACACACCCACATACTCATTTGTATTCCCATAGAAAATTTCAAGAAAAATACATTTTAAAAAATTGTACTTTCTGGGGCATATGAATGGAGAGTTGTGGAAGGGAGGTTGGGAGATGGGGTAGTGGTGGTTCAAATTTACATACCCTGTTTGTAATGGTATATCTACATCTTTCTATCTATATACATACACACAAACAGGATGGGGGAAAGTAGGTTTCTAGTAGTGAGTACACAAAAGAGAATTTATTCTTCTATTATTATGTATTAACTAGAGGCCCGGTGCACAAAATTCATGCACAGAGGGGGGGATTCCCTCTGCCCCTAACTTCCTCTGCCTGCCTGCCTGATTGATTGCCCCTAATTGCCTTCCCCTCCTGGCCTGGTTGCCCCCAAATGCTCTATCCTGCTGACCTGATCTCGCCCCCAGTGGCCCTCCCCTGAAGGCCTGATCTTGCCCCCAACTGTCCTTCTCTGCTGATCAATTTGATTCTGATTGGTCGCTTTCTATGCCAGTGTCAAAAGCTCCACCTCCTAGACAGCCATTGGTTATTCACAGCACCCACATTTGGTTCTGATTGGTCAGTTTCTATGCCAGTCATTGGTGGTGGTTGGTTATTACAACCCTGGGCTTTTACATATTAGGATTATTGTGTTATTTTCCATAGGAACAAGTGTAAACATACTTTTGCCACACCCTGTGTATTTTACTGTAAATATGTATTGCTTTCACAATTAGGGGGGAAGGAGGGAGGAAAGGAAGGGGGAAGAAGGAACAATGAAAAAACTAAAATAGAAATGAGAGAAGAAGGGATAGAGGAGGGGAAAGGAAAGTAAACCTAATAAGGAGTACACTATTGTCAGGCCTTTCTTATTTTTCACTGCATTTTCTACGCTAAACCATTTTATATGTCTTTTTGTCTCCATGTTAAAATCGTGTGTGTGGTACATGAGAAAGGAGTAATATAGTTAAATTAGCAAATAATGTAAACACTGTGGCAGCTGTTACATTGAGTGAAGTGAGAATGACCTGGCAAAGGGAAAGGATCTGAAAATCTGTTCAGTGTTATCACATTTTTATTGATCAATCTGTGACCAATTAAAAAGTACACAACAAAAAGCACCCTTATCTAGAAGCAAACTTCAGGATGAGGATTAAGGGATATCCAATATCCATGAGGACAAGTATTTTTGAAAGAAAGAATTGACACCACCGGTGATATGAGGGTTTCTCCTGAGCAGATTTGATGGCTTCACTGAAAAAGAACAAGTTACATAGCCATGGCCGGCTGGCTCAGTTGGGTGGAGCATCGTCCTATACTCCAAAAGGTGGTGGGTTGGATTCCTGGTCAGGGCACATACTCAGGTTGCAGGTTTGATTCCCAGTCAGGGTGCACATGGGAGGCAACCATTGATGTTTCTCTCTCATTTCTCTCTCCCCCACCCCTCACTCTCTTTTCCTCCTTCCCTCCCTCCCTCCCTAACTCTCTCTAAAAAATCAAATAATAATAATAATAATAATAATACATTACAAAGTTGTGATTTCAGCTTGAGCTGTATTTTCCATTGTACATTCCAATCTATTTTAAAGCAACAAAACAACCGCCTTAAAAAATATCCATTCAAAAAAATACCATAAACATAAGATAAAGACAAATGAAAACTTGGGGAATTTCAGCAGCAGACAAGAACCTAGAAGACAAGGGGCTTATTTCTCTTAATATTTGAGAGCTCTTACAAATCAATAACAAAAAGACCAATAACCAATATAGAAAAGTGAACAAAGCATACAGAAAATTCACAGGAAAATATACTTGTGACAAAATACAAGATGTTCAACTTCATTAACAACTAAAAACTGAAATGAAAATTTTTTTACCCATCATATTGACAAAGATTAATGAGTTAAAAATATTCAGTGTTAATTTGGTGAAACAAGCACTTTTAAGTACTGTCAATTGCAGTCTAAATTGTTCCCACTATTGTATAGGGCAGCCGTGGGCAAACAACGGCCCACGGGCCAGATCCGGCCCGTTTGAAATGAATAAAACTAAAAAAAAAAAAAGACCGTACCCTTTTATGTAATGATGTTTATTTTGAATTTATATTAGTTCACACAAACACACCATCCATGCTTTTGTGTTTGTGTTCCGGCCCTCCAGTCCCGTTTAAGAACCCATTGTGGCCCTCGAGTCAAAAAGTTTGCCCACCCCTGGTATAGGGCAATGCAGCAATCATGAAAAAAGCATATTCTTATTGACTAGATAATTTCAAATCTGAGAATTTATCCTACAGATATATTTTTGCACTGCCTTGTGAATAAATATGAAAAAATGTCTATGCAGCATTTTCACAAGCATTGGAAAGAACTAAGAATTCCTTAGAAGGAAAATGTTTAAATGGACTCTGATGTATCCACAGAAAGGAGTAATAGACAGCTGTTCAAAACAATGTTAAAGGTATACATATGCTGATTCAGAAAGAGTTTGAAAACATCACTGAGTAAAAAATCAAGAGACATAACAGTGTTTGGGGGAAAATAAGACATACTAGTGACCACTAGTAGGGAGTGGAGGGGGTCAGTGCAAATTGGGAATGAGAGGGAGATTAACTTTCCAATATATACTAGTCAATGTTGATGGAATCTTTTCCTATGTGTACATTACCTTTAAACAGCTTTATTAAGATATACTTAGCTATCACACAATTCACCTACTTAATATACACAATTCAATAGTTTTGGTGTATTCACAAAGTTATGCAACCATCACAATTGACTTTAAAACATTTTAATCACCTCAAAAAGAAACCCACTAGCAGTCATTCCCCATTTGCCACTCTAACCCTCAGCCCCTGATAACCACCAATCTACTTTCTACTCTATGGATTTACCTATTCATAAATGGAATCATATGTGGCCCTTTGTGGTCTTATTTCACTTAGCATAATGTTTTCAATGTTCATCATTACCATAGCATGAACAGAACTTCACTCACTTTTATGGCTGACAAATATTTCATTTTGTTTATCCACTGGCCAGCATGGTGGAGACCCAGGGAAGAGTTAATGTTCCAGCTTGAGTCTGAACACAGTCTGGAAGCAGAATTCCCACTTTCTTGGGGTACTCAGTCTTTTCTCTTAAGGCCTTCAACTAATTGGATGGATATTTGGCTTGTTTCTATTTTTTAGCTATTACGAATAGTGCTGCTATGAGCATTCATGTACATATGTATGTATGCATTACATTTTAATAAAAACTGGTTCAAACTTTAAAAATTAATATAGCCACAACTATTAATTGCTCAGAGGAAACCTCCATAGATGCTAAGATAGTGGGGAAATAGGATAGATTTTCTATGGAAAGTTATTGTATCTTCAGTTATTCATAAAGAGAAATTTTTTAGAAGGAGAAGATGGGGGAGAAAGAGAAAGCAAAAGAGAGAGAAAGATAGAGAGAGGGAGAGAAAAAGAGAGAGAGAGGAACATAGATTTCAGAAACACTGATCAGTTGCCGCCCATACGTGCCCTCACCGGGCATCAAACCCATGACCTTTTGGTGTATGGGATGACACTCTAACCAACTGAGCCACACCAGCCAGGGCTGTTATTTATAGAGTGGAAATTTTGAGGAAGTGTTTTTAAACAGGCTATTTTCTGTTTCTGAAAGCATATTACTTAGTACAAGTTTGTTACAAATAAAAACATCTACTTTAATATATTATATTAAGGACAATGTTGAATTATACCGAAGTTTCAGATCTAAAGTTTCACCTTCCTGATGTACATTCATGTTCCTAAAAGATAATCCACAATCTGGAGAAGCAGACTCTGAATAGTACAAAATCCTCTTGCTATATAGACTTATGATGGTTAACTTTATGTGTAAACTTGCGTAGGCAATGGTACTCACTTATTGGTCAAGTATCAATCTAGATCAGCGGTTCTCAACCTGTGGGTCTCGACCCCTTTGGGAGTCAAATGACCCTTTCACAGGGGTCGCCTAAGACCATCGGAAAACACATATATAATTACATATTGTTTTTGTGATTAATCACTATGCTTTAATTATGTTCAATTTGTAACAATGAAACTGGAGGTCACTACAACATAAGGAACTGTATTAAAGGGTTGCGGCATTAGGAAGGTTGAGAACCACTGGTCTAGATGTTGCTGTGAAAGTATTTTTGGGATGTGATTAACATTTAAATAACCAGATTTTTTTTTTAGTAAAGCAGTTTAACTTCCATAATGTGAGAGGGGCCACATCCAATCAGTTGAAGGCCTTAAGAGAAAAGACTAAGGTGCCCCAAGGAAGAGGGAATTCTGCTTCCAGACTGGGTTCAGACTCAAGCTGGAACATTAACTCTTCCCTGGGTCTCCAGCCTGCCAAGCTATCCTGCAGATTTTGGATTTGCTAGCTCATTTCTTTAAAACCAATCTCTCTCTCCCTCTCCCTCTCTTCTCTCTCTCCCCCCCCAGACACATGAATGATAGATAAGTAGACAGATCTGTCCTATTGTTTCTGCTTCTCTGAAGAACCTTACTAATACAAGACTCAGTGAGCGTTAGTGTTAGAAAGTACGGATCATCTCAATCAAATCCTGTCATTTTATAGTTGGGAAAACTGAGGACCTACAACAGAGGAGAGTAAACTAAGAACTTGCTAGGATGGTACTTTATTCTAAAGGTTTTGAAAAGTACACGGGGATAAGATCACAAAAAGTGACCCCATACCTGTGTAATTAGAAAAGGTGAAAGGTAAAGTAAAATGATCAAATTATCATTTAAACATATACAATGTGTTGAAAAATATTCACTTTTCCAGTTTCCCCAAACTACTTTATAATATAATTATATGGTTCCTGGAGGCTAGTTATAATTGAATTATAGGGTGTCTTGTTCACATTCTAGCTGGTGGAAAAAAATTGCTCAGCTCTGCTTCGCGGTTCTCTAAACACCGGCTAGAATACTCATGAGGCAGCTTATAATTCAATTATAACTCCCCTCTGGGAACCATATAATTATATATAAAAGACCTAAGCCATCATATGTTCTCCATTTATTTTTTGTTATGAAAGGATTTGTCTAAAGTCTGATATTAAATTTGAATAGGTCTGAGTCAATTTGCACTCAAGATTTACCCAGATATTCAGATAATAAAACTGTATTAACCTAGATGAAAGAAAGACACTAAGAGTTTATCTGTCTACCCAAACAACAAAAAAAAAACAAATCAAAACAAAATATGTGTCTTTGGAGATTATATGTGTGTGTGTGTGTGCGCGCGCGCGCATGCGCACGCACATGTGTATCTGTATACACCCATCACGTACAGAGCCACACTTCTGTTTTTAAATGAACTTGTAATGAAATAGTATTGTAAACTGCTAGTATAATTACTATGACTCAGATCTGAATAAAAGATTTTAGTGCATTGCATCAGTTAATGGTTCAAAAGAGTATAGATTTTATAGAAATACCAGTGGCCCGGTGCATGAAATTCATGCACATTAAAAGGGAATTAATTAGAGGAAATATTTTAATATTGCTATTTGCCCTTTCTCTATAATAGAAGTGTCAGAGATGAAAGAAAATTAGTATATGACAATCTTCCTCCTGTCAGAGTCTGGGGCATGCCACAAGACCCAGAGTCAAGTCCCCGCCCACCTGCATGCACATCAAAATCACATGAGACCCAGACTGGCCGGCCCCACCCCCATCAAGCCCCGCCATGGAGGGGGGCACAGCCTCAGGTCCCGTCAAGCCGCACTGGGCAGGGGGTGCAGCCTCAGGTCCCCTAGCGCGGTGTCAGGTGGGGGGCATGGCCTCAGGTCCCATGGCCTGGCATCAGGGCGGGGGGTGTGGCCTGAGGTTCCCTGGCCTGGCGCCAGGGTAGGGGGCATGGCCTGAGGTACCCCAGCCCAGTGCCAGGGTGGGGGCCACAGCCTGAGGTCCCCCATCAAGCCTCACCAGGCAGGGGGGTGCAGCCTCAGGTCCCCTGGCCTGGTGCCGGGGTGGGGGGTACAGCCTGAGGTCCCCTGTCAAGCCCCACCGGGTGGGAGGCACAACCTCAGGTCCCCCGCCCTAGCCCAGCGCCACACAGCCTCAGGTCCCTGCTGATCACTCATTGCAGCTTGTTACGAAAACCCCTCCTCCACTGTGGGCACAGCCATCTTGTGTTATGGGAACTCTGCCTCTGCTGTGGGCGCAGCCATCTTGTGATGGTGTGACAGTCAATTTGCATATCACTGCTTTATTATATAGAAGGATGGTATGGGGACAATTTATATTTATCTTAATCCAGGGAAACTCTCTCTGCCTCTCTGACCCATTCATTTATGCATTTAATAGACAGTCACTAAATTTAATAGAAAGTCACTAAGCCAGGTATTTTATGTCCTTCCCTACTCACAGTTCATTTGAGAATGCTCCTGAATGTGTGTGCACATTCCTCTAGAACACAACTCATCATTCTTCAAGCAATGAATTCTGAAGTTTGTCATTTATTTAATTCCACAAGGATTTCACATACACCCCATATATAACATGTTCTTGGCTACTGTACATGGGGAACAAAGGAATAGCTATAACCTAAACCATACACTTGAATTTAAAGTTTAGCTGAAGAGCTAAGTCTAACTTACAAGTAGAGGAAACTCAGAGTTTGGCAACAAGAAGCTCTAAGAGGAATTAAATGTATGAGAGAGGAGATGAAGCATGCCAAAAACTAATTCTATATACCCCATAAGTTTGCCTATAAGATGTTCTGAGACTACATCATGATGCCCGCATCAATTCAATCTTTCAGTGTCTGACCTCAGACCTCAAGCAACAGAGTAAAGGGCCGGACCCCAGGCTGTGAAATCAGAATGCAGGGCTTCCAGCTCCGAGACTTACTAACCAAGGGATTGGAGCAAGGTACTTAATCTCTCTATGCCTTCATGTGCCTAATGTGAAATGAAGATAATAATAGATTCTATCTCAAAGTTAATATGGGAAAGCACTTCAATTATGTTATGGACTAAATGTGTTTATGTCCTCCCAAACAGTATATGTTGAAATCCTAACCCCTGATGTGATAATGTTAGCAGGTAGGGCCTTTGGGAGATGATTACGTCATTTGGATGCATACCCAAGCATGGATTAGTGCCCATATGCCATGGGAGGAGAAAGCGAGAAGCGGGCTCTCACCAAAATCAGAATTTGCTGGTAACTTGATCTTGGACATCCCAGCCTCCAAAACTGTGTGAAATACATTTACTGCTGTTTATAAGCCACCCAGTCTATGGTTCTTTGTCATACCAATGGGAACTAAGACAGTATAGATCCTGACATATAGTAAGTACTTAATTGCTATTAGCTATTATAATAATTTTGTTGTCATTGTCATCTTCATAACATTCATCATCATTATCCTAGTAATAGTGATGGGAGATGAAAGGGAAATTTCCATAAGATTAAGATATGGCTACAAGTAGGAACTTTCTGACAAAGTTATATATTTTAAAGGTGATATGAAAAGTTGAAAATAATAGCATATTACCAAAAATAGAGAGTCTAACTAGCTAAAACTAATACAATCTGTGAAAGATGTAGAGGCCAAAATATTCAGGTGTGCAGGCTTTTTAGGTATATCTAGGGCAAGATTAAAAATGAGTGAATTAGCCGGAGCCGGTTTGGCTCAGTGGATGGAGCATCGGCCTGCGGACTGAGGGGTCCCGGGTTCGATTCCGGTCGGGGGCATGTGTCTGGGTTGCGGGCACATCCCCAGTGGTGGATGTGCAGGGGGCGGCTGATCGATGTCTCTCTCTCATCGATGTTTCTGACTCTCTATCTCTCTCCCTTTCTCTCTGTAAAAAATCAATAAAATATATTTTAAAAAAATGAGTGAATTAAAAACAGTGCTAGAGTCAGTGGTGTAATGATGATACTTGTCAAACAAATTCTGGAATCAATAAGCAAATAACCCTTATTTTCCATCTGTCTGTTTTTGTCAAAGAGATATAATATTTTATGAAGAATAATAAAATCATTAGTAATAATGAACTGAAGTCCAGGATTTATGAGGAGGTAGTGTTTAAAAACATGTATATTCCTTAGCTCTTGTAAAAGGTTTCTTAGAGTACAGAGTTAGCTCTGAAAGAGGAGGCAGTGAGGACCCGTACTCAGCATAGGCATACTCTGAATATGACTTGATAGATTAACTTCAAATTCCTTTTGAGCAGACTAACTAAATAGACAAGACAGGGAAATGAGTAGATATAAGTGTTTCATATTCAGTAAAGCATTTTTCAATGTCTTTCATAATATACTATTACATAATTTTAAATACTATGTAAATGAAGGCACAGTTCAGTTGACACATAAGGGAATGAACAACCATACCAAGGTTTCAGTTGGTTAATTTGTCTCCAGTGATCATTTTTTCCACGTACTATTTAATATTTTTATATACGCCATGGGTTAGGAAATCATTTTTAGATGACACTGAACTAGTCTGAATAGCTAACCTGTTGAATGATACAATCGTGACACCCTGAATTCATGCCAGGATATAACTATGATCTAAATATGACGTTATAAATTTAATAGATACATAAAATTCTGCATTTGTATTAAAAGTATCTTTATTACCTAAGTATGTCGTGGGAGAAATTGGCTTTAATTAGCATGTATACAAAATTTTAGTTAACTGTAAGCACAATGAGTTGGCAGGATGATGTGGTTGATGTGAGCATATGCTGCGTGAATAGAAATGTAGGCTCTTGGAAGAAATAGATGATACTATTGATCTAACTTGAGTACTCAAACTATATTTGGAGTACTTTGTTCAATTATGGGCTCATCATCTTTAAAGGGTTGAATCACTATATTGTACATCTGAAACAAATATAACCAATATAATATTGTGTACCAATAATACTTAAGATGTTGAGAAGAGAGTGACTAGGATAGTTGGATGGCATGAAGTTATGTCATAGCTGCATGTGTATAATGGATACTTGTCAAGAAAGTCAGGGAAAGGAATCAAACAACAGGAATATATAACTTATGTATAAGAATTCTTCTAAGTCAATGCCTTAAATTGGACAAACTTGTAGGAAGCTGGCAGCTAGGAGTGAGAGCTGGTAGGAATATGGGGACACAGGATTGCTACATGATTAATGGTATTCCATAGGTAAAGTTTTGTCTGGGTCAACTTTTCTCTGAAAGTCAGATAGTCTGGGACTACCTTCCCTAGCTGCTTCTACTTCTGGCTCCAACCCAGAGTCTCTCCCTACAATAAGCCTGACTCTGAGCCTAGCTACTTATGCAAGTGAAGGGAAGCAGCAAATTAGTGGCAATTTTTAATGTCCTTAATTATTGTTCTCTTCAAGTTATAGTCCTCAAATAGTTGATGCGTAGGGAACACCTTCCAGTACTGGAAAGATCACTGAGCTGAGAGAACACCAAGGTTATATATAACCTGCATTATAGTCCATTTTGTCCGGGTCCCAATTTTGTCATCTGAGAAAGGAGGCAGTCAAATTAGGCTCTAAGGTAATTTTCAAATTGAAAATCTATATATATAAAACTCTAATGTGCAAATAGACCGAACAGCAGAACAACCGAACAACATCGCTATGATGTGTGCTGACCACCAGGAGGCATGCATGGAACATTGTGGGCTTCGGCAGCAGGTGGCAGAGCACGGAACATGGCAGGCATAAGCCATGGCAGAAGGGTGGAGCAGGTGAGCTGGGGTGCCAGACCAAGATGGGGCACCAGTTGCCGTTATCGGGGTGAGCCTCTGGTGGTTATTGAAAATTCTTTGCTCCCACACACTGTAGTCCCATCTGGTACTTGCACCTACTGCTAGTGCAGGCCCCACTTGCACCCACTGCCAGCACCCAGCTCCAGCCCCAATCACTCAGCGCCATCAGTGGGTGCAAGTGGTGGCTGCTGGTCCCAATCTCCCCTCAGGGCTTCTCCACTCCCCCTGCTCCTGAGGGGCAATCGGAGCCAGCAGCCCCCTCTCACACCCACTGCTGGCAATGGCCCCACTTGCACTTGCTGCCAGTGCTGGAGCCGCCGCTCACACCTGCTGCCAGCACCAACACCACTCCCGATTGATTGGTTTCGTCAGTGGGTGTGAGCAGCGGCTGCCGGCACCCAACACCACTCCCGATTGATTGGTTTCATCAGTGGGTGTGAGCAGCGGCTGCCGGCCCCAATCGCCCAAGGGCTTCTCCAACTCCCCCTGCTCCTGAGGGGTGATGAGGGCAGCAGCTGCCGCTCGCACCCTCTGACGGCGCCAGCCCCGCTCACACCCGCTGCTGGCACTGGCTCCAATCATTCCACACTGTCAGCGGGTGCAAGCGGGGCCGGCGCCATCAGCACGAGAGCGGTGGCAGCAGGAACAGGGCTGCCTGCAGACAGGGGACCAGGGGCCGTGGCCAGCAGGGGTGGGGAGGATGGGCTGAGACCTGCCCCTGTGCCCACTGCAGCCTTGCAGCCCACAGTTCCTTTCAAGGTGCACCAATTCATGCACTGGGCCCCTAGTATATTATAATTCTATCAATAATGGGTTAGTTTTTTAAAAGATTTTATGGCTTTTTCAAAGGCAATAACAAAGCATGAAAATAAGTAATCATTTGACTTAGTGAATGAAACTGAATGAAATATTGCCATGCTACATATTCAGGTCAGAGACTGCTAAGAACTTTTAAATTCAGTGATTCATGCAAACCATTTTATTTCCAATTCAAATTGCTTTAAATGAATGTTCTCTTGTTTGGTATTTGATTGACTGGTTTGAACTTAGGTCCAGTCTTTAAAACATTAGTTCAGTTTGGTAGAATTTCATACAATCCTTTAAAGAGCTGCCTCCTAGCATAGCAAATCCTACATCAAACAAAAAAAGGAACTTGTTCAATGCTTGAAATAGAAGGTCATAAGCCCTACAAGACCACAGAAGAGGATTGAGCCTGGGAACTCCTGCTATAAATTATCCCAAGCAGGGTTTCTTTAAGTGATAATGGCTCCTTCTAGTTTTTATTCAATTTACATATTTGAGCCCAAATATGTCTTTATTTAAAGGGAAAAATATTTGGCATAAGGAAAAAGTAAAAGGCCCAAATATATAATATTTACAAGTATAGAACTTAGGATGAAAATCCTTCATTTCCAGTAACTTTCAAATATGGTTTTTCTCAGAAATAGAAGTTCAAAAAATTAAAGTTATGTCTCACCATACAGTACATTAATTTGCAGAGATGCACAGCAAATGTTACTAGTACATTCTTGCCTCAGCACCCCCAAATAAAAGGTTTAGTTTTCCTTAGAATCCAAGTCAAGGGGTCTGAGGGAAAATCCAGTCTCATAAAAAATCCAGTGACATGAGTAGCTTCCCAAGCATTTTAGACCAGTTATTCCCCAAATAATATTGGTGTTCAAATAGATTTCAGTTTATGTAGGAGCCTTCCAGGTTAGGGCTGTATTGCCAGGGACTCTAGGAAAGAATTTGAAATGCTACTTGTTGACAGGGAGGGGGAGATATATAGTTTATCTAATAAAAACTTTTCCTAATGCTCCACCTATTTTAAGAAGCATTCACTTACGCTCATTACTTCTCGGGCTCCATTTGGGCCATTGTATCATTCATCTGAGCTTTCAGCAACTCAAGTTCAAGAGTGCTTATTCTAAGACTATTGGTGAAGCAAATTCTGTCATGTTTGAACTATGTAGCAGGTCACAGGTTTCTTAATACTGCTAAAGTTTGAAATGGCTTCTTGAGGCAGTTGTTTTTGTTTTATTTTTTTGTTTTGTTTAGGAAGGAGGTTCTTTTTAACTAAATAAACTAACTTCAGGCTCCCATTTAACCCTTTATACTTTTCCTTCTCATCCTTACTTTTTTTCTTTTAGAGAGAGAAAGAGAGAGAATCAATGTTGACTTTAAAATATCCTGTAAATTTCTATAAATTCCAGTGAAAAGCTGATTAAGAATTGACCTGGAATGCTTTGGAAGACATATGATCAAAGGAAGAGTAAGAACTAATATTCTAGTACCATATGCTAAAATGCACATAATTTTAAATAAAACATTTTCTAATTTGCATAATTGAGCAAAGAAAAACCAACTAATAATAAGCCACTGACTTGGAAATAATCACAACTGCTATGTGATTGTGAGAATTAGGAGCTGACCTGGGGGAAGCAATTTACAATGAAAAGAAGTGCTGATGGCAACATGACAATATTGAGGGCTTTGACCTAAAAGTTGCTGGCATGCCTCTTTAACCCTCCCCCAATTATTCCTGTTTAGGTTCTGCTCCATGATATTTATGGGAAAGTTCTAGAAAAAAACTTAATTAATGGAATGGAGAATAAACAAAAAGTATTAAGTTTCTTCACCTGGAGAGACAAAGGCTGAGAAGAAAGGTATATGATGGAAGACTAACAAATGAAGTTTTGGATTGAACAAATCACATTTCAGATGATAAAATTAGGTAACACCCCATGAAATAGATAATGAAGTTTATGGCCAATGAATGGAATGAAATACTACTTTATATATTATTTATACATGAATTTTTTCAAATACAATATATTTAGGGAAAAGAAATAGGAACAAGACATGCTATTTAACCTCAAGTGTTCACATTCAAGTTGGGCAAATACACAAAACCAAAACATGTTAAAATGTTATAAATGATTTTAAAAAGGCACAGGCTATGAGTATCCTATCTAATAAAAGGCAAAAAGGGTAATTGACCGTACCTTTGCTATGCTTCCCATTGGCTAATCAGGGCAATATGCAAATTAACTGCCAAGAAAGATGGCGGTTAATCGCCGACAAAGATGGTCAATTTGCATATGTAGGCACAATGATGGGAGGCAAAAGGGGAAGGACGGTTATCAGAAATCCAGGTAGCAGGCAAGAGCCAGGGGGCAGAGCAAAGGCAGCCTTGGGGCCGCCTTTGCCCCGACCCCCCAGTCCTGAATCACAGAACCGGGGCTGCCTTTGCCTGCCCCCCAGCCGGTCATCAGAGAAGTCAGAGGGGGGCAGGGAAGAGGTGGGTGCTGGTGCCCGCCTCTTCCCTGGCACCCCGTGCCCGGGATAGGCGACTGGAGAAGCCCCCATGTGCACCTGCCCCTGGGTCACCGTGGCGATCCCACAGCAGGAAAGGGTGGCCTATAGCCAGCCCCCCTTTGCACCTGCCCCTGGGACGCTGCTGCGATCCCAGAGCAGGAAAGGGCGGCCCCACCCTGGCCACAGCTCAAGGGAGAGTTCAACACTCAGTGTAGGCCAGGAGCCAGAGAGGGGCGCCTGCTCCAAGCCTCCACAGTGTAGCTGGTGGCAGGCCCCCAGAAGACACGCAGACACACACACACACACAGGACGCCTGCTCCGAGCCTCTGCTGACAGACTGTGGCCATCAATAGGACATCCTCTCCCAGACTGTGAGAGGGGCAGGCTGGGCTGAGGGAACACCACTCCCCAGTGCATGAATTTCATGCACCAGACCTCTAGTAAGAACATATTAGGAAATAGTTTTCTGTGGGAAGGTGACGGTTATGAAATGGAGGGTAGGAAGATTTAACAAAAGAGAGGGCATTTGAATTGGGTCTTGAACAATTACTTGAAAGTTCACTGGTCTCAGAAAGGAAAGGAAGCTATCCTAGAAGAAGCAAAGGCATGATGGAGACAAAATAAACAAGTTAATGAAACAGAGAATGGTCCAGGGAGGTTGAGGTATAACTGGCATGAGATAAATAATCAGAAATAAGGCCAAAGGTAGGCAGAGCCTTAAATGCCAACTCTGCCTTCTGGAGAATGATTCTACTTGTAAAGATTCAGGGGAATGAAAATTAGATCCAATAGGAGCACATGCTTAACTGTTTTTTACATATCTGAGGGGCTACGGTGTGATGTATTCTGTATGACTCAAACCAATAGATGGACATATTTGAACTCAGTAAAAAGAAGAGATGATGGGGTGATCATGGGGATGGAACAGTCTACTTCAGAAGTTCTCCAGATGTTCTCAGTCACCTAATACAATGCTGTAGAAGGTACTCAAGTATTATATAAATACTAGAGGCCCAGTGCACAAAATTCGTGCATGGGAGGGGGAGCTGTCCCTCAGCCCGACCTGCACCCTCTCCAATCTGGGACCCATTGGGGGATCGGGCCTACACCGGAGGTCAGACATCCCTCTCACAATCTGGGACTGCTGGCTCCTAACTGTTTGCCTGCCTGCCTGCCTGATCACCCCTTAATCAATCCCCTGCTGGCCTGATTGATGCCTAACTGCTCCCCTCCCAGCCCAGTTGCCCCCAGCTGCCCTCCCCTCCCAGCCTGATCGCCCACAACTGCCCTCCCCTGCCTGCCATCTTGTGACAACATGGAGGCGGCCATCTTGTGGTGGCCATCTTGTGATAATGTGGGGGCGGCCAGCTTGTGGTGGCTATCTTGTGATGACGTGGGCGGCCATCTTGTGATGATGTGGGGGCGGCCATCTTGTGGTGATGATGTGGCAGCCATCCTGTTGATGACCTCGTGTAGTACCACCTAGGCTTTTATTATATAGGACTAGAGGCCCAATGCACAAAAATCGTGTAAGAGTCTAGGCCTTCCTTACCCCAGCTGCCAGCACCAGCTTCACCCTGGTACCTGGGACCCACGCTTCCCTCACAGCCCTGGCTTCACCCGGAACCATCCAGTCTAATTAGCATATTACACTTTTATTATTATAGATGTTATTGAAGTTTTGATTAAACAACCTTTCAGATCCCGTTATTGAAGTTTTGATTAAACAACCTTTCAAATCCCTTCCAAGTGGGATTCTATTCACTATT
>NW_006283567.1:305007-319002 GCF_000327345.1 Myotis davidii
CTCTGTTTATTTTACCTCAAATACTTTAAATTCCTTTACCCATTTTGCATATACATCTTAAATTTACACAATATTTTATGTCAATTATGTCTCCCTAAAGCTGGGTAAAAAATAAGTAGCTACAGCAGGCTTTACCCACACCTTTCTGGTTCATCTCTTTCTGGATACCATCATATGTGGTCAGCCCATGTTCCTAATTAAATCTGACACCAAAAATTGAGCATACTGCTTACTTCCCAAAAAGGGAACTAGATCCCCATGTTACTAATTAGAATTTTATGTACAGTAAAACCTCAATTAACTGAGGCCCAACTAATGAAACATTTTATTTCATGTTCTATACTCAACTTTTATGAGAAAAAGTAACGTGGTGACTAAGTGAACAGATATCTTGAATTTACTGAAATAAAAACAAACTCATCTCCCAAGAAGTGGCTTACAACTAATATAAATCATCACGATCTCCTACTTTTCCTGTACATTAAGACCTGCTTTCAAAATGATGAATGTGAGACCTTGAAAAAATTTCAAATACTAAAACACAATTATGTTCACTAAACTGTACTTATTAAGGTAGTAGAGTAAAGTGGACTACAATTTTATAAAAAGTTTCAACCACAAAGACTGAAATAAAAGACAGCTGTTGATTTCTTAAAAGTCTCAATTAGCCCAGCCAGTGAGGCTCCATGGTTGAGTGTCGACCTATGAACTAGTAGGTCACAGTTTGATTCCCAGTCAGGGCACATGCCCAGATGTTTCTATCTCTCTCTCCCTCTCCCTTCCTCTCTGAAATCAATAAAAATATACATATATTTTTTAAACGCCTCAATTAACAACCTCTTCCCTAAGCATCTACTTAATTAAGACTTTTCTACATTACAGATTCATGTCCTTCACTATTATGTGTGAGGGGGAAGGGAATGTTTCATTTTCACCTCTGTACCTACCAGTGATCTGGCACCTAGGTGTTCAATAAATATTTGTTAGGTGAATTAGTAATATACAAATATCTTCTATATAATAAAAGCCTAAGCGACCAATATGGCGGAACAACCAGAACGAACTGTCGCTATGATGTGCAATGACCACCAGAGGGCAGATGTTCAACCCAGGAGCTGCCCTCTGGTAGTCAGTGCACTCCCACAGGGGGAGCACTGCTCAGCCATAAGCTGGGCTCACAGCAGCGAGCGCAGCAGCAGTGGTGGGAGCTTCTCCTGCCACCATCTCTGTGGCAGCGCTAAGGAGCAGTGAGCAGGTGGGCAGTAAGGAGCGAGGGGTCCCAGACTGCAAGAGGGCACAGGCTGGGTTGAGGGGATCCCCCTCCCCCTACAGTGCATGAATTTTGTGCACTGGGCCTCTAGTTAGTTATTATATTAGCCTGCCTCAGTAGCCACATTCTCCCTTTTCATCCTCAAAAAGTTGCTAGTTCTGTAGTTATATACTGCTGTCAGGTTCTACACTTAAGATACATAAATATAAATATGGTACATGCAACATTATGGTACATTCATCATATTAGACTGTAGCCAGTAAAGCCAAATGGGGTCTTGAAGATCATCTAATTTGACCATATAATTTTACCCAGGTGAAAATTAAGGTGCAGAAAACTTAAGTGACTTGTTAAAGGTCATATCTTGTTAGTGACAGAGGCAGGACTAAAACATTGTTTTTTTCTTTCTCTCAGTCCTTTGAGTTTTCTTCTACAACAAACTGGCTCCATATTTTTTAAGTAAAGTAGGAAACTGATATACATTTTTTTGTGGTGACACAAGAAGTTGCTCAGAAATGTCATGGACATGGACAACATTGTAGTGATTACTGGCAGGAGGTGGAGGAGGCCATAAGGGGGATAAATAGTGTTGGATGAAGACTTGACTTGGGGTGGTGAATACACAGTACAGTGTACAGATGATGTGTTGTGGAATTGTACACCTGAAACCCATATAATTTTGTTAACCAGTGCCACCCTAATACATTCAATTGAAAAAGAAAAAGAAACGTCATTCCATTTTGACAACAGAATTTTCTGGCACAAAGACGGCTGCTTTTCCTCTCTTTTATTGCAAAGGTATCTTGTATGTTTATTTTATGTCTTTGCTACTCTAAAATCAATCTCATGATGTTTTAAGAGACAATAAAATCCAGAATAATATGGCATAGATTTATCTATCTGTGGCAGCAATGCAGGAATTGCCATATCCTATTACTTGTCAGTAATTTATAAGACTACCTGTTGGGCAGAGTTGCTTTGTGTTATCAAACTAATAAATTCTCACTTCATTTTTAAGAAACTGTAATTCTTGGTGAATGAATTGACTACTCAGGGACTGTCCTGAAGCAAGGTTTGGAGCACTAGTAGTCAAAGGTTTAAGGGACTGTAATGACTAAAACATCTTTAGAAGTCTAGGGAAGAAATTGTCAGGCATCACTGGTAAACCTTCCAGGTCTGATGGAATTTTCCATGCCCCTTTGGTTTTATATTTCAAGTGGTTTTGAATGTTATGAATGCTATGTTCAGGAAGTTATCTATGGATTTTTATTTTTTTAAATATATTTTATTGATTTTTTACAGAGAGGAAGGGAGAGGGCTAGAGAGTTAGAAACATCGATGAGAGATAAACATTGATCAGCTGCCTCCTGCACACTCCCCACTGGGGATGTGCCCGCAACCAAGGTACATGCCCTTGACTGGAATCGAACCCGGGACCCTTGAGTCCGCAGGCCAACGCTCTCTCCACTGAGCCAAACCGGTTAGGGCTATCTATGGATTTTTATGATAAAAAGCTGGTCATGTGCCTTATTATCACATTGAGAGATTACGTCTAGAAAGAAGCTTCAAAGACTACAGTCTGGAATGACAAGCTAAAATCTAGCCTAGGCAATTAAAGAAAAATTTTACTCCTGGCAAACAAGCCTCAGTAGGGATTCAGGAGCTGCTAGTCTATAAAAGTATCCCAATATTTCGGATCAAACCTAAGCATTACATTGAGGCACAAAGCAGAGGGCAGGAAAATTAGTGTGCTGTGCGCTGTCAATCCTCTAAGCCAGTGGTTCTCAACCTTCTGGCCCTTTAAATAGAGTTCCTCATATTGTGACCCAACCATAAAATTATTTTCGTTGTTACTTCATAACTGTAATGTTGCTACTGTTATGAATCATAATGTAAATATCTGATATGCAGGATGGTCTTAGGCGACCCCTGTGAAAGGGTCTTTCGATCGCCCAAGGGGTCGCGACCCACAGGTTGAGAACCGCTGCCTAAGTGGTCAATAATGTGTGGACATGGAGGGAAATTTTAACGGAAAGAAACCTGATAACTGATGAAATTATTAAGAAAAACAATAAACACAAAAATAATCCCATTTCTTCAGTTTGTGAACTGTGGTATCTATATGATCTTTGGGAAAATGGGATACATGATGAAGGAGATTAAAAGCATTCTAAAACTGAATGGATAATCAACTCAAAAATATTACATACTTACTTTGCTGTTACAGTCAATCATAAAGTGTACCTGGAAAAATAAAAATGCAATTTCAATTAACTTGATCTTTTATGTTTATATAATCAGAAATGATAGCATAGGTTTTTGTTGTTTTTCATTCACACATCAGAAAGGCCATTTGAGGAAAAGTGGGCTTTTACAACTCTAATGCTTTATGGGCAATTTTTTTTCACTTTTATAATGGTAATTAAAAGTCAAAATAGGAGTTACCTGCAATATATTTCATTTCTGTATCCGTTGATTGTCAACACTGGTTGTTCTGAGTCATTGTAGGTATATGGATAAGAAAATGAGCAGTCATCATTTTCAGAATAAATGATAGTGTGGACCATGGGCAGGAGGGACTATTGACTGCCAAGGTTACTGTTCCGTTTATCACTTCAGGGTCCACCTAGTGAATTTTTACTTCATTAATCAATGATCAAACACTTAATAAGTTCCTTCCAAGTCAGGGAACATCATTCACCAGGCTCATCATTGCAGAGCTGAGTTGCAACAGATTATTGCCACAACAAATTACTGAGATGCTTGACAAACTAGCTTATAATGTTTCATTCTTACCCTGTCAGGTAAAATTTCGCAGAATTAGGATTGACATCAAAGGCATTTCTGAAAAGGTCATGATCTTATCACATCACTTAGATTAAGTACTGTAAGGATTTGCTTCAAGTTGGTTGGGAAATCTTTAAAATTCTAGACAACTTGGAGAAGACATTCAGAGATTTCTCCCCTAGTGATCTCACTAAATTTTTTGGAAAGCTGGAGGGCATGATGTTGATAGGGCTGCTTACTGAAATAACTCATAAGACTGAAAAATAGTTTGGTCAGTGTTTACATGACTTCACCAGAAGCCAGAGAAAAGATAATCAGTTACATCCCACTTTTTGTCTGTGTTTTACCTACATGTCTCCATAATATATTTACCTTACCTGTTCCCATGGTAATCACTCTAGGCCTGGCTCCTCAGGCTGGCCCTTATAGCCTATTCGCTCAGACACAAAACTGATCTTATATAAGTGACTGCTTAGGCACTGGTCACACCACATCGTACCACACCACACCATATCACAACCTATCATCTAACTCCTTCCTAACTCAGCTTCTAAATATTTTGGATCAGCACCACCAGGTTATAAATTATCTCTATCACCTGGGGCCTTTACCATTCGAATCTCGTCATTTCTACCTACTCATCAATGGTATATGTCAACCATGGGTCTGTTTTTCAGTCTTGGGTCTGTTTCCAATAGTTTCTTATCTATCAATATCCCCTAGTACAGACTCACTACTCTAGTCAGATCTATAGCAACACTAATTACACTAAGACTATTTTCCATTCCAGGCCACTGCTCATACAATGTCCCTATCCATCCTAATTCCCTGTCCCATCATTTAGCTACACCCTACCCATCACATATCATTAAAGGTCCCTTTCTGCCTGGCCAGTATTGCTCAGTGGTTGAGCATTCACCCATAAACCAAGAGGTCAATGGTTTGATTGCTTGTCAGGGCACATTCCCGGGTTGTGGGCTCAATCCCCAGTAGGAGGTGTGCAGGAGGCAGCTGATTGATGATGTCATATCATTAAAAAGGTCCCTTTCTTCAGAAGGCCTTCCATGATCACTTCAACAATGATAGAAGCTACAATTTTTAAGCATATATTACTTGACACTTTGAATCCTTTAAAGTTTTATTGAGATACTAGAGGCCTGGTGCATGCATATCATTAAAAAGGTCCCTTTCTTCAGAAGGCCTTCCATGATCACTTCAACAATGATAGAAGCTACAATTTTTAAGCATATATTACTTGACACTTTGAATCCTTTAAAGTTTTATTGAGATACTAGAGGCCTGGTGCATGAAAATTTTTACATTGAAAAGAAATTAATTAGAAGGTGGCCAGTGGTGCAGGACTGGGCAAGATGGGCCATACACACCCTGGAGTGGTCCCTCACCCGCCAGCTGCACCTGGGGCAGCACTGCAGCTCCCGGGCCTCGCCAGCCACTGTGGCTTTGTCCGAATGGACATCCAGATGTACATCAGGAAGACGTCTGCTCTAATTAGCATATTATCCTTTTATTAGTATAGATAATTTACATACCATAAAATATACCAACTAGAATGTACAATTCAATGATTTTTTTAGTTAAGTCAAGGAGTTGTGCAACCATAACCCCAAACCAATTTTATTAATCCTCACCTGAGGATATTTTTCCATTGATTTTTAGGGAGAGTGGAAGAGAGAGGGAAAGACAGAGAGACACATTGATGTGAGAGAAACTTATTGATTGGTTGCCTCCTGCATGAGCCCCTACCAGGGCCCATGCTGGGGAGAAGCCTGCAACCAAGGTATATGCCCTTGACAGAAATCGAACCTGGGACCTTTTGGTCTGCAGGATGATGTTCTATCCACTGAGCTAAATCAGCTAGGGCACCACAAACAAATTTTAGAATATTTACATCACCTCCAAAACATCCCCTGTGCTCATTTGAAGTCATTCTCTGTTCCCACTCCCAGCCTTTGGTAATCACTAATCTACTGGGTCTCTATAGATTTTCCTTTTCAGAGCATTATATTGTATATGAATGCTGTCATACAGTATGCAGACTGTTGCCTCTGGATTCTTTAACTTAGCAAAGTGTTTTTGAGATTTATCCATGTTGTAGCATGTATCAGAACTTCATTCTTTTTTATGGCTGACTAATATTCCATTGTATGGATATGCCATCTTTTACTTATCCATTCACCAGTTTATAGACATTTTGGTTGGGTAAAATTTTTGGTTTTAGGAATAACAGCACTGTTATGAACATTAAAATATGTTTTTAGACATACATTTTTATTATACGTGTGTATTTATCTAGCAGTAGAATTGTTAGAGCACATGGTAAACTTTTTACATATGGTAAATTTATGTTTAACTTCTTTAATATATTACCTTACATCTCACCCATTTAAAATATACAATTTATTTGATTTTAGGATATTCATAAAGTTGTGCAACTATCACCACAATTAATTTCTGAACATTTTCACTACCCTGAAAAGAAGCCCCATACCCTTGTATTCATTGTTGACAATGTTCAAAAGACCCCTATAAGTTAGGTATTACATCCCTAGTTTTACAGGTAAAGAAATAGAGGCTCAGCCAAACCACATACTGATAAGTATCAGAGCCGGATACATTTGAAGCCACTGTGTATAGCTTACAGTATTTCTACATCACCAAGCTGTCACTAATCCTCAGAGTCAATCTTCTCTAAGATCATTCCAGAATGCTCCTTTGATTTCCTATTTACATATCTCCTTTATCGCTCACCAATTTCCTTATCTATGTCTTATACCTCAAAAACGATGCCTTGTCTCTACAACTAAACCATAAGCATATGAAGAACAGGAAGCGTGTACTATATCCTTTGACTTTTTATATCAGTCCCAAAAAGTGCTGTGAAAAGAGCTCAATAACCTAACCGGCATGGCTCAGGTTTGAGTGTTGACCTATGAACCAGGAGGTCATGGTTCAATTCCCGGTCAGTGATCCAGTTGTAGGCTCGATCCCCAGTGTGGGGCGTGCAGGAGGCAACCGATCAATGATTCTCTCTCATCATTGATGTTTCTATCTCTCTCCCTCTCCCTTCTTCTCTGAAATCAATAAAAACATATTTTTTAAAAAGAGCCCAATATTTTTTATTAATAAAAGATATTCCTTATTAGCCTAAACCTGTACTATTATTATAAGTCAGTTTTCAGTCTTTTTCTTTCATGTCAACATAGCACCAGCAGCTGAAGCTCCATCATATTTTACATTTGCGTACCCCATAACCACCTACTTTTAATTAGAATTGCTCCAGCAATATATGTATATCTGTACATGCAGTCTTTTAGATCCTTATGTTTTACCTGAACTTGGGATTTATCCTCCAGGTGTTAATGTAAATATGTTAGACCTTGACTTCCCAAATTGATAAAAGGCTTCTCATGGGCAAATGCATGTCTTTTTGTTTTGGATCCGTTGTGTTAAGCAACAGTGATCAATAAACAGCATGTGTCTAATAAATGCTTCTTCCAGTGTTTGAATGCCATGGTGATGAAGGAGTCTCTCATGATGAATTTTTTTTCTCTGGAGTGGAGTCTGGCATTCTTCTATATGCTGAGCTTGCTGCTGTTGTGCTGTGTGCCTTTGGGAAAACCGCTGCTCTGCCTTGGCTCCCTGCTTTGCCATCTGTGGCATGGGCGTTGTATGAATGAGAAAATTTCACCAGCGCTTCCCACTCCTGAACCATCTTTTCAATATGTTTACTAGACCTTTTCAGTCATACATTCAGTAGTTTCAATATCCAGTCTTTTTACCTTGATATTGATGTGCTTACTGAAAACTCTTACCACCTTCCTACACTTATTTTTATGAACCCAGGAATTTTTCACCTTTTGTAGCAAATAAATATGTATTCTATTTTCCTCAATTTGAGATAACTTTGTCCTATCATACTTTAAAATTTCAAAACTATTTTCTTATGTCTAGAGCTCTTCCTTTCAAAGGAAAATCTGCTCTCCTGTATTCCCTTCTTAGGACACATATTATAGCAACTTTCCTGCCTCATTAAATTTGTGTTTGCATTTTCCTTTACTGCTTTTTTTTTCTTTAGAAAAAACTGAGAAACATATGACTCATCAACATTAAATGCTGTCATATTTCAAAAGAAATGAGGCGTTTTCTTATTAACTGATAGAAAAACAAGCATAAAATATGATAAGGGATAAAATAATTGGAAGGAACATGAAATTGTCTCTAATTTTTAACCAGAGAAACTATTTAAATGACTGTTTTATTTTTAAACAGTGCCTTACACTTTATATATAGTTCTGAAAGTACCTAAACCAGCAGGTTAATTTCAAAATGTTATTAGATAACATTTATACACTTAATAATAGATCCTGTTACCATGGAACCTTAACTGAATTTTCTAGCTCTGGGAGTTGATTTTTTAGCAATTAAGCCCTTAGCTCTAATGTTTCATTAACAGTTTTTTTATATGAATGTAATTATTTGGATGAGGATATTGAAAACATTTCCTAGTTTGCAAATGATACTCAAATTGGAAGAAAAGCAAATGATGAAGGAACTGTAATCAAAACCTTAACGATACATATTATTCAGGTGACTGAGTCAATATAAGGCAAAATATATTATCATACTAATGACTCTTGGGAACAAGAAAGTACATTCATAGATCTCCCTATTCTCTGATGTATCACCATCTCTACTCTTACCTTTTACCACCTCCCCCACCCAACAACACTCCCTAAGAATAGTAAGCAATAAAAGTGATCAGAAAGAAGCAAAAATTCCTTGAAATTATTGGCCTCAGGCTAAGTAGAACTAGGAGATTTTTAGTGGTTTAATAATCTGCCAATGCTAAGATAAATCAACCAAAGTAAGCCTGTTTATGTCCAAGATGCTCATTATCGTACATCTGGACTTGAACCACCAGTATTGATCATTCTCTTTGTTCTGAACCATTGCTTCAAAGTAGTACTTAACTAATTAAAATGTGATAGCTAGCCCAAGTGTTGAAACAGATGGAGAAATACAATGTTTTCATATTTGGATTATTTCTCACTGAATGGAAAAATCAGAAATGTATTATCATAACTTATATGAAGAAGAGGAGAACAAATCCTGGGGCCTGATAACAAAAGATGCACACTCTTGGGTTGACAGTAACTGGGGAATTTTGAGGGCGTGATCAAATCATAGGGTGCTGGAGGCAAGAGCAGCCACCTGGCAGTGAAATGGCAGAAGAATAAGTGTTTTAGAAAGAAACTTTAGGTATAAACTTAAAGGGTCTTTCTGTACAAACAGGGGTTCTGGATATCAAGTGTCATGTGTTTAGTGAGTAGAATTGTTATGTAAACCCAATTCAGCTGTTTTAACCAAGAATTATATTCTAGAATCTAGATCAGTGGTTCTCAACCCTGGCTGCACATTAGAATCACCTGGGAATCTAAATTCTGATCTCTGGGCCTCATCCTCCGGAAATTCTGTTTTTTTTTGTTATGGGGTGAGACCAGAACATTAGTAACAAAGAAACAGAATTTCCGGAGGATGAGGCCCAGAAATCAGGATTTTAAAAAGATTCTCAGGTGATTCTAATGTGCAGCCAAGGTTGAGAACAACTGTTCTAGATATTTTTTTAAAGGATGAAGCAATGAAGTGTTTGCAATTAGAGAGTAACCAGTTGGAATCCTACTTGAGTCACTTGAAACTTGTTACTAACCTGTATGAGTTTCAGTTTTCTAATTCATAGAATTATTGTGAAGAATAAGAGAAAACATTGTGTCTCATAGTAAAATAGATACTTGCTAAACCAGCCATGGGCAAACTACGGCCCACGGGCCTGATCCGGCCTGTTTGAAATGAATAAAACTAAAAAAAAAAAAAAAAAAAAAGACCGTACCCTTTTATGTAATGATGTTTACTTTGAATTTATATTAGTTCACACAAACACTCCATCCATGCTTTTGTTCCGGCCCTCCAGTCCAGTTTAAGAACCCATTGTGGCCCTCGAGTCAAAAAGTTTGCCCACCCCTGTGCTAAACAGTTTTATTGTAATTAGTATTAGTGATAAAATATGTGCTTTCCATTTACCCCATCTCACGACCTACTGCTTATTGATGGCAGTGTTTCTTCATTGAAGTTTCCAGTTTTATATTTATAATGCACTTCTTGGTAGCTGGATCTGCAACCCAAATCTATAGTGTGATGGTAAACATGCAGAAATAATAAAGGGATTGGAAGAAATAAACAGAAAATAAAAGGTGCTGTCCCCATACTTAAAATGTGTTTGTCATCTGGCTGGGGAGCTAAAGCATGAGTATTGACATAAAATGGTTTATGAGGTAACATCCTTAATAAGATTAGTCAAAATATTTTGAACACTTCATAAGTGTTCACAACTGTGTCGGTCATAGTTTTAGCTATTTTACATGTGTTAACTCATTTATTACCCACAACAATTCTGTAACTTAAGGACTATTATTACTCCAATTTTACGGATGAAGAAGCTGACACCAGAGGCTTAAGATAGTTCTCCATAGTCATATAGGTAGTAAGTGGCAGTGGCAGGATTCAAATCTATCTCTAAAGCCCATGCTGTTCAACACCTCACTGTTCTGCCTCTCATCTCAATCAATCATCTACAGAAAAAGTAACTAAAGGCTGTATATTGAAAAGCAAATGATCTTATGAAGAGATTAAGAAGTACAAATTGGCAGTTACAGAATAATCATGGGGATATAAAGTACAGCATAGGGAGTATAGTTAATAATACTGTAATTACTAAGTATGGTGTCAGATGGGTAGTAGATTTATTATTGGGGTGATCACTTTGTAAGCCATACAAACGTCTGATCACTATGTTGTACACCTGAAACTAGTATAATATTGTATGCCAACTGTAATTGAAAAGTAAAAAAAAAAATTAAAAGAAAACTAAATGATCTTAAACAACCAAGAAAAACTGAATAATACACAAAGATGATAAATGTCTCTAAAGTAATGGAATAAAACTCAATGCTTCATTCATTAATAAGGTGGAACACGTTGAAAAGGCCAACAAACAAGGAATACTGCCACCATAAATTTCTGGTTTACTTGCTGAAAAGGAAGCTATCTGAGGATATTCAGTAGCATCTAAATATACTGTCTATTTCAATCTCCATTTATCAGAGACCTTCCTTGAGTAAGGACTATTTCTGCAATAAAAAATGCTGGGCATATTGGAACAATATATTTCAAAGCCACATTTTTTCACAATAATCATAATGAAAATCTTTCTGTATATTACAAGTATCTCAGATAAACAATATGCAATTTATATTGAATGATTTTTCATCTTGCCCAAATTTCATTTCTAATGGTTGCTTACTAGTATGTTCTGCCACAAACATTTCTCAGATAAACTTCTTTTAGTTGTGGGAACACTTTCTTGACTATATTATTTCTCCATTGTCCTATCTATTCAAACAGGCTACAATAAAACCCATTATGTGATTTTTCATGGGATTGAGTAAAGAAAACATCATAAAGAGGAAAATAATAAAAGTAAGATATATTGCTCCATGGAGACTTTCCTTGGAAGCTCTCTTTGTAGTAGACAGCTGTGCACTCACATCTGTTTCAGGACAACATGGAGATGGTAAGCATTCATGTGCAGCATCCCTGTTTTCATAGCCCTGTTCCCCACCTCTAAAGGTTCTCTTTACACTGGGTATAGTATAAGGAACCACTTGAGGCTGAGATGACAAGCAGGAGAAGTCATGCCTCACTTATTTGAGACTAAGGTCACTAACTGCCCCAGGTCCTACACTTCATGCCCATTTTCTAATGTTCTCCAGCTCATTTTTTTAGCTCAATGCTACTCAAAGGTTGGTGCATGGAGAGCAGCACCAGCATGGGCATCATCTGGAAGCGTGTATAAATGCAGGCTCCCCAGCCCCACCTCGGACCTACTGCATGGATCTGCATTGCAACAAGGTCCTCTGGTGATTCCTGTGCACATTCATGTTTGAGAAAGCAGTGCTCTAGAGATCACAAGATGCCCACTTGAAGAAAATTTCAATAAACAATGAAAAATGAAAGGGTGAAATTAAGAGAAGAAAATCACAAAAGCAGATATATTTACCAAGCATCAACAAGCTTATTGGTGAGCCTCATTAACCCCATTTCTTTCCTCAATTTGTTGGGAGGGAATATCAGCCTGAAGGAGATACCTACTTAGCTAGGCTGTAGAAAATTCTCACTTTATTATAATCAGAATTAGTATTATTATAAGCTAACATTTGTTGAATTATTATTATACACCAGGCATATTGTTAGAAACTTTCTGTACATTATCTTTTAATCCTCACATGTACCATATGAGGTCAGTATTTTCTTCCCTGATTCCTAGGTGGCGAAACCGGGACTCAGAAAGAGTACAATGCCTAAGTCACATAGCTAAAAATGGCAAACATAAAGCCATGTCGGTGTGACTTTGGAACCTGAGCTCATGACCACTTACTGCCTTTCTGATCTTTTCTCTATTGTGATTCCTAGCTGTTATTTCTGGCACGATGTTAATGCACTTCCATTCTCTATCTACTCTAGGTGAGAAAAACATTTCTCCAATGGTGCAAAAATTTCTATTCAAGGTTTCATTCAGCTCTGCCTGCAAGTTTTCCAGAGATATCTAACCTCACTCTTGGAGGAGTCCCTGGCTTTGAATCTCTCTGGCTTCCCTATTCCCCACACATACCTTGAACTCTTACTTTGTCTTTGGCTTAATTGAATCAGATTGACTTAGCAATGGTTAGGTTTATTTTATTCTTTATTAAACTCAACATTTTAATCTATCTTTCTGGGAGAAACTTTTGTCCTGATCCTCTTATCAGCCATGTAGCTTTTCATTCTAAGCTCTGTAAGGGCAGTAGCTTCATCTATCTGGTTCTTCACTATATCCCCAGAGCTTAGGACAGTGCCTAACATATAATAAGCACTCAAAAATACAGTAGCCTCCCCCTTATCTGCAGGAGATACATTCCAAAAGCCCTACTGGATGCCTAAAACTGCTAATATATAGAACCCTATATATATACTTTTTGTTTTCCTATACATACATACATACATACATACATACATACATACCTATGATAAAGTTTAACTTATAACTTAGGCACAATAAGATATTAACAACAGTAAGTAATAAGATAGAACAATTATAACAATATGCTGTAATTAGAGTTATATGAATGGCTTCAAATAAAGTAAGGGTTACTTGAACACAAGCACTGCCATACTATGACAGTTGATCTGATAACTGAGATAGCTACTATAAGGGACTAACAAAGCATGGAACATATACCAGTATAGTGTGGAGCACTGGACAAAGGGATTATTCACATCCTGGGTGAAGTGGAGCAGTACAGAGCAAGGTTCCATCACATTTACACAGAACGGCACACAATTTAAAACTTGTGAGTTGTTTATTTCTGAAATTTTCCATTTAATATTTTCAAACCATAGTGACCATGGGTAACTGAAACTATAGAAAGTGAAACTAAGGAAAGAGAAACCGCAGATAAAAGGGGGGACTACTGTATTTGTTGACTGAACAAATAAATCTTGGTGAGAGCAATTTATATGGAATGCATATTCATTGGACCTCTTCTCTATCCACACTCACTCACTAGATTATCTCTATTCTCACAGTTTAAAAACCATGTGTCCACTCCTCAATTTATAACTTCAATTCTGACCACACCCTGAACTTCATACTCATGAACCTATCTGCTTACCATTTGGTAATCACCACTTGGTTACAGTATGGGTATCTCAAATTTAACATGTTCAAAATCTGTCCCTTGGTTTTCCTCCCAAACCTTCCCCACTCTTATAACCCCACCCCTATAAATAGCATCCCTATAACCGAAGTTACTCAGACCAAAAAA
>NW_006283567.1:319050-322813 GCF_000327345.1 Myotis davidii
TTATCAGGTTTACCTTCAAAACACCTTCTGACTCTAGTAGTCACTGCTCACCACCTCCACCACTGCAACTCTTATCTATATCACCCACCATCAGCCAACACCCAGACTATGGCAATAACCTCTTAACTGGTCTCAGCATTTCAATTCTTAAAATAACTTTCTACCCAGGAAACAGGGTAATCCTTCTAAAACATAAATTAAATTGCCTAACTCTTCAGCCCAAAGGCCTCCAAAGGGTTTCCATCATACTTAAAATAAAACTGAATTCCACACCATCGTTTCCAGGGCCCCACACAAATTGCCCCTGCCACCCTTGTATCACTAAGCTCCAATCTTACTGGCTTGCTTTTTGTTCTTCTAATACTACAAGCTTAATACCACCTCAGGGCACATTTATTAATAAAACTGTTTAGAACGCTGGCCCCCTCCCCTAGGATTTGTACAGATGGCCCATGCACTTCATTCATGTCTCTGATCAAGTGAAACCTCCTCAGAGAGAAGGCCCATGACAATCATAGCTAAAATAACACTCCAGCTGCACTACACCATCCTTTTTATTGCTTTGTCTTGGTTTATTTTTCTTTATAACATGTGTTTCTAACTAATATATGTACATTTGTTAACTTATTGTTTGTGTTCCCATTAAAATGCAAGTTCCATAAAAGCAGAAACTTGGTCAACCGTGTTTATTGTATCTCTGGTTCCTAGAACACAATCTGGTAGGTGGTAAGCACACCAAAATATTTGTTGACTGAATGAAGGGTGGTGGGTACCACATTTGTCTTTTAAACTTTCCTCATACTATTCTCTTCACAAGCCAACTAAATATGTGCATTTTTCCTCTTCCATACAGCCCAACATCTCTTAGGGTCTTTCCACAAAGATTCAGTTTCCCATTGAACAAATGCATCTACTTCTTGGTTTATTTACAAAACAAAGAATTATCATACTCCAATCCTGTAAAAGCCTAATCCTCCCTATTTTTAATTCCTGAATTCCTGGGGTCTATGTATTTTTTTACTTTCATCAATCAAGTCTATTTAACTCCACATGTATTGGTTCCCACTCCTATACTACCTCTGAGGATCAATGTGCCCTACCTGAACTTTGGTACCCTGGTCTGGACTATGGAAAAATCAGCCTAAAATCCTCGTGTGTGTGTGTGTGTGTGTGTGTGTGTGTGTGTGTGTGTGTGTGTGTGTTTTAAGTAAGAAAAGCTATCAGAGGATGGAGGGACAACATCTTTTTAACAGACCACCCCAAGCAGTAGCAGTGATTACATTAACAAAGCTTTCCAAACCCACCCAAATCTTTGTATTTTAAAAGATGCCAAAAACCATGGCAACCATATGCTTCTAACTTTTTGTAACAGCCCTACTTTCACAGAATTTTATTTCCAGTGATTGCAATTCATTAAAGGAAATATAGTGTATGTATATCTTGTGAGATTGTCACCATGAATTCATTCACATATTAAGGGGGGGGGGGTAAATCTTTCGTCAGATCATGTGTCCCTACTTAAGTCTCAAATAATAGGCCACTGTGACCATAGCCCTGTTGCTCTGTTAGCCTAGATTCTGGATCCCCACGGACTACTGGAGTAGCCTCTGCCATGTCATCTCCTTACCAATTTTCATAAGGAGGGTGAAAGTCAATGTGGGGATTCTCAGGTCCATCAGTGAAAATCAGTTTTCCTTTCTTCCTATATGTTCCCAGTTGGTTTTAGTCGACTGTAAAATCATCGAGGATAGGATTGTAGCTAAAAAAGTTGAGAGGTATCTTTTCATATCCTTCCATCACCCTTTGTCTCACCTGTTCCTTCTTTTTCCCCATACTTACATCCTCTCTTCTCCAGACACAGGGGCACTAGATTCCTTCACATTACTCTGGCTACCGGCGGCTTTGATGTGTCACACCTCAGCCAGCCAGCCATCTATTCAACAAATCTTGACTGAGCATTACAACCTACTGGGAACTGTGCTGGGGATGGAAAGGCGATGAAGCATGATCTTTAAGTGCCACTTGCTTAAGGAGCATTTCCTGAGAGCTATTTCCTTCCTTTATATCTTCAGTACTTAGACTGACAGCTCACCTGATATTCTGTCCTGGTAGGATCAGCTATTACTACTAATAATGAAGTATCTTTTTGTAAAAACATCAGTATTTTCATTAAAAATTCATTGGTCTCCTGCAGCCCCTAATATATAATAGTAATAACAACAGGGACCATTTTAATTGTCTACTACATCCCAGGCAATGAACTAAGTGTTTTATATACATTTTATCTCTTAAACCATAACAACTAAAGCTCAGAGATGTTAAGTCATTTACCCAAAGTCACTAAATAGTAGCAGAGCTGGGGTCTCTCTGACCCCAAACCTCAAGTTTGTAATTCTCTTTCATGATGGATTGATTAAATGTCTTAACCCAAAGCACAGCCATTTTGAATGGCAGGATTGTTTGAGAGATCTATATGGTACCCTCCACCATCATATTAGGGAGAGGGCAAAGGAACAATTGAAATATGTGTGAACAACTAGTAGATAGCCCTGAACCAGCAGTAAAAAGTTTTAGGAAAGTAAATGGTCAACCTTTTGATGTGCCTACTTGTGAATAGAAGCTGAGTTCATTACTGGGACAACATTTTGGAGGTCTTTTCAGGATTAGGTAACTAAGCAGTTTGCAAGTGTAATTTGATACCTACATAAGAGCAAAAGAGCTATCCTGATCAAGGCCAAAAGATCCAACCACAAACCAGTGAACAGTTGACTGTCTAGAGAAGTGGTTCTCAACCTGTGGGTCGCAACCCCTTTGGGGGTCGAAAGACCCTTTCACAGGGGTCGCCTAAGACCATCAGAAAACATATATAATTACATATTGTTTTTGTGATTAATCACTATGCTTTAATTATGTTCAATTTGTAACAATGAAATTGGGGGTCACCACAACATGAGGAACTGTATTAAAGGGTCGCAGCATTAGGAAGGTTGAGAACCACTGGTCTAGAGTTTTGGAAATTCTGTAAAGTTTCATTGATCCCAATGCCAATCTTTTAATTTGATCAGTCTCAGGTATGAAATGTACAGGGGGAGAAAAAGTTACCTACTCAAATGACAACTGTAATTGTTTACGCAATATGGTTGTAAATACCTGTACATTATTCTATCATAATAGATGTACCATAATGTTTCCATCTTGCTGTCATTTAGATTTTTCAGTCTTTTATCATTACTCGTAATAATAAAAATTATCGGCTTTGCATATATTTGTACACATTCTGATTATTTTCTCTTGATTGTTTTCTAGATACAAGATTTCTGGGTTAAAGCTTAATAGCTTTTTAAGGATCTTTGTACATACATGCATTGCCATTTGTATTCCAGAAAGATTCAACTAATTTATATTCTTATAGAAATCTATAAGCATGTCTTTATCACAGCATTTTCACAAGAATTTATTTATAATCTCTGTGAATATGATCAACAATAAACCCTGCTTTCAATTTGCATTTGTATTTTCCAAAAGTTTATTGTCCGTTTACATTCCTTTTTATTTCCTAGTAATATCTTTGCCATTTTCCTATATGGGTATTCATCCTTTTCTTATTAATTTATAAAATATATTTGTATATTACAGAGAGATACAGACATTAGGCTTTCACTTTATATATTTTTAAAACTGTTTTATTTTTTTAATATATTTTATTGATTTTTTACAGAGAGGAAGGGAGAGGGATAGAGAGGTAGAAAAATCAATCAGCTTC
>NW_006283567.1:322849-330605 GCF_000327345.1 Myotis davidii
TATATTTTTAAATATATATATTTTCCATGTTTAAAATTTTTCATTTTATTCTAAAGATGTTTTTAAGAAAAAATATTGGTTGTTATAGATTTAAATCCTTTTCTTCTATGATTTCTTATCATAAAATCAGTTAAATAGTGAATTCTATTTGCTTCTATTTTTAAATTTTTTGAAGATTTAACTCTTAAATGTTTCAAAAATTTATTTAAGTATATGGTGTGAAGTGTCACTCCAATCTGAGAATTTATGCTAAATTCCCTCACTTTCCAAACAGCCAATTTTCCAAGAAGTATTTATCAAATGATTCTATCTCCATTGTTTTTTATGTTTCTTTTATAATAAAAAGTAACCCCAACCACAGTGGCTCAGTGGTTGAGCACTGGCCTATGAACCAAGAGGTCATGGTTCTATTACCGGTCAGGGCATAAGCAGGGTTGCCAACTCAATCCCCAGTGTGGGGCATATAGGAGGCAGCCAATCACTGATTCTCTCTCATCATTGATGTTTCTATCTCTCTCTCCTTCTCCTTTCCTCTCTCAAATCAATAAAAAAATGTTTTTAAAAAGGTAATATTATTTCAAGACCACCATCTAGTTCATTTTATTCGCTTCTCCATTCTTAAAACCTTGACCATACTAGTCATTATTATAACTCTGGTGCATTTTAATATCTCTTGTTGATGTTTTAAAAATATTTTTAACTACTAAAGTCTGCTTATTCTTCCAAAATGAATTTCAGAACCATTATATTAAAAGTAAACAGAAATATTATTAAATTTATATGGAATCTATAAATTAATTTTGAGTTTCCTATACCAATAAACCTATAAATCAATTAAACTGGAAACACTTATATATTCTAAATATTCAGATATCCTAGCCAAAAATATGGTGTATCTCTTCATTTATTCAAATTTAACTTTGTTTCTCCAGAAAAATTAATAGTTTTAAGGAAAATACAGGCCTTATGGTTTTCTTATTTAAATTGTTATTAGAATTTGGAATATCTTATTGTTAAATATTACCAAAAAACTCTTTTTTCATATTTATAATTTCTAACTGGTTATTGCTGATATATCAACAGAGAAGTATACCATAATCCATAGGGGCTACATTAATAGACCATTACAAAAAAAGAGAGGAAATACTGTTACTTAGGAAACCTATTCTCTGCTGGAAGTTGTCCGCCGTAGAATCAAAGAGTTATGATATTACATACCACCCATCAAACTAAGAGAATTTAAGGCCATGTTCTCATTCAGCAGTCATCATTCTCAGATGAAAGAGAAACCATTTATCAAGACACAGGAAGAAAGGAAGTAGCTAAAACACATGTCAAAGCACTGGGAAAAAACAATGATTCTGATTAAATTTTCAAAAGAAATTTTCAGTGTTCAATTGTGTTTCGTAAGTTTAAATCCCAAATGAAATTTTAGAGGAGATGTTATATGCCCTTGAAAAGCGGGTTTATAATGAAAATGCTGACAGAACTTTTGAGAGAAAATTTTAGTATCATGAGTACCTCTAATGTCACTTACACGTAAGTAACAAAATCTGTATACTTAGGCAGTGTATATACAAACTGATAAGGCTTTATTCTACTTATCTTATTCAATGTTCATTGTTTTCCATTATGCTATTAGGAAATAACTTTTCAATAAATGATAAATCATAATTTCAATATCCTATATAATAAAAGGCTAATAATGCAAATTGACTGAATGGCAGAAAAACCGGTCACTATGACATGCACTGACCACTAGGGGGCAGATGCTCAACGCAGGAGCTGCCCCCCTGGTGGTCAGTGCACTCTCACAGGGGGAGCGCAGCTTAGCCAGAAGCCAGGCTCATGGCTGGTGAGCGCAGGGGCAGTGGCGGGAGCCCCTCCTGCCTCTGTGGCAGTGCTAAGGATGTCCAACTGACAGCCTAAGCCATCAGTCAGACATCCCCTGAGGGCTCCTAGACTGTGAGAGGGCACAGGCCAGGCTGAGGGATCCACCCCCTGAGTGCACGAATTTCCTGCACCAGGCCTCTAGTTTTATATAGAAAAGCATTCTCTTCTAATTCATTAATTATAAATACTGCCTGTGATATCTGGACACAGATAAGATAGTTTCATCTTTTTAAAAATGAATTATGCATACCACTTATTACTTTTTAAACTAAAAAAAAAAATGTTCATGCATTTCTCTTGACTCCCGCACACCCTGCCTCTTGAAACCATCAATCTGTTCTCTGTTTCTATAACCTTGGGTTTTGTTTTTGTTTTATTTTGAGGTTTTTTTAGATTCCATATATAAAAGAGATCATACAGTAATTGTCTTCCTCTATCTTACTTATTTCACTTAGTATGATAACCTCAAGATCCATCCATATTGCAAGAAATGGCAAGATTTCATTCTTTTTATGGCAAACTAATATTCCATTGTGTACATATGCAACAATTTCTTTATTCACTCACCCATCAATGGACACTTAGGTTGTTTCTATGTCTTAGCTATTGTAAGTTATGTTGGAATGAATATGGGGACACAGAAATCTTTTCACACATATCAGCAACTTTCTTCTAAAGATATAGGTTGATTCAGTGAATCTAAAATCCACAGAAGGCTTTGTACATCTATGAAAATCATCATCACACAAATTTTCTAATAAAGAAAACAGTTAAAATTTTGGGCAAAGCAATATGAAACATAAGAAGAATTCTTGTTACCTACAATCTGAAGCCACAAATAAGAGACTAGTCAAGGTGAGAGGTCACTACTTCTCTAAACCAATAATCAGCATTTGCTGGTAAACTGTGACCTTATAACAGCTTCTACAAAGATCACTGGGATTACAAGCAAAGAAGTAAATATACAAAATGAAATGGAATGAAAAGCAGGAGCATCCCATTTTTACAAAATCAAGTAAATACTTAAAAAAAAACCTACATTGATGAAGGTAGGTCAGACATAGGAACCAAGTGAAATATCTCCTAATGGCCAAAGATGGAACAATTTGAGCCACAAAATGAAGCAGTGTTGGATTAAAACCAAAAATATAAAACAAATATCTACAAGTCCATACTGATACAAATCAATGATTGACTAAATAAATGAGTGGGAAGAAGATGTGAATCTCCTATGCAATATTACAAATGATTTATATAGATATTCTGCCTTTAAGGACGTGGAGTCTCACTCCTACTCATTAATGTGGCTGCACATAATGACTTCCTTCCAAAGAGTACAGTATAGAAAGGGGGGAAGGAGTAACTTGACAGTAGAGAAACCTAACAAACACTATCTCGGTGATCCTAGGCCAACATCAACAATGATAAGTCATGTTGATAATATGCTCCATTGATATTTTGTGAAGAAAATGGCATTTTATTCACCTCTGTGGTCTTTTTCCAAAAACCATAACCCCAGTGTAATCATAAGGAAAACATAAGACACATTCCAAAGGGGGCCATTCTACAAAATAACAGACCTAAACTCCTCCCAATTGCCAAAGTCAAAAAAAGAGTCTGAGAAACAGTCACAGCCAAAAGGAGACTGGGGAAACATGACAACTAAGTGTAATGTGGTAATCTGGATAGGATTCTAGAATGGGAAAAGGTCATCAGATAGAAACTAAGGAAATCTGAATAAACTATAAAAACTGAAATGTCAATAAATAGCAGGATAATAAATATGAAAGTAAATAACTGCTGAAAGAATTAAAAGAGGGGAGACAAAATGTGGCAGAATAGATGGACATGTCCCAAGCCTTGTCCTGGATCAGAAAGAATGAGCAGATGAAATAAATAACATTCACCCTGAATTGGTGAAGGACTCAGCTGGTGAGACAATTTTCAGCCCGGAAGGGCAGAGGACCCCTGGAGAAAGGTAAAATCAAGGATCTGGGCTGGAGAGAACTGCCAGACCTCTGAGCCCAGAGAGTCAGAGGGAAACCGCATGGCACCGAGCTGCGTCCCTTCGGACAGGCACAGAGTCTGACTGTGAAAAGGAGGTCCGCAGGACTGCTGGTGGCAGGCGATTCTAGATCTGGTTCCACAGTCACGAAAGGCTGAGCCCAGACTGTGCAGTGCTGGCAGGAGAGGGGCTCTCAGAGGCACAGCTCTTTCCCCTCTCTGTGGCCTTTGCTTTTCTTCACTGAACCTAGTTCGTAGGACTTTTCAGATGCGGACACAAACCCATGGCTGAGGTGCAGGAGAAGGGGTGGACTTGTGGAGTCTGGGGAGAGGAGAGGGTCTGGAAGAAGTGGCAGCAAGTCTGGTGCTGAGTCATACCTGACTCCCAGGACTTGGGCAGCCAATTTCTCCTGAAGAGACAGCCCCTCCCTCCAGTCTCCAGGCAACCAATACAGCCAAACCCAGCATACACCCTGAATGGTACAAAGGATTAAAAAAAATCTGAATAGTTCCCGAGAGTCCACAGGGACTGGCCTAAAGAAAGTCCTTCAGTCCCAGCAACAGGAAACTGAGAAACCCAGACAGTGCAGAAGACTGGGATCTTAAGCCAGCCAAAGGAACAACACTTCACTTTTTCATTTATATTTTATTTTATTTTATTATTTTGTTATCTCTTTTTTTATTTTCCTTTTTTCATTTGTTTATTTTCTGTTTTTCTTCTCATTATTTTTCCATCATTCTAATTTATTTTATTTACTTTTTAAAGCATTTTTAAATATTTTTTTTGTAAATTCATTATTATTATTATTTTCTTCTCATTCTCGTTCTTTGTATACACTCATCCCCATTAGTCAGAGGAGCCACCACTGCTGCAAACAGCACTCACCACAGGAGCAGCTACCAACTGAGGAGGAACCACTGCCACGACCTCCTAAGGAGCAACCACAGCCCAAGAAGCCACTGCCACCCAAGGATCAGCTCCAGCATGACTTGACATCTCAATCCGTTGGTGGCAACAAAAATGGGCAGAAAAAGATACCCCCAAAGAAAAGGAGGAATTCTCAGAAGTGCAGCTAAGTGAAAGGGAGGTAATATGTTAGAAAAAGAATTCAGAATAAGGGTCATACAGTTCATAAACTAGATGGATGAAAAAAAATCAACAACTTCTGTAAGAATCAAGAAGAAATGAAGAGTGATAAAGCTTCAATAAAAAAACACAACGGAAAGATTCAACAGTAGACTAGGAGAAGTGGAGGATTGAATTAGCGAATTAGAGGACACAGGGAAGCAAAACACACCCAAACTGAACTGCAATTGTAGAAAAATATTAAAAGACAGGAGGAGAGCCTAAGGGAGCTACAGGACAACATGAAACAAGGCAACATACGAATAATAGGGATGCCAGAACAACAGGAAGAGGAACAAGGGTTAGAAAACCTATTTGAAGAAATAATGTCAGAAAACTTCCCTGAGGTGGGGAAGAAAAAAGTCATATAAGCACAGAGAGTCCCAAACAAGATGAACACAAAAAGACCCACATCAAGACAAATCATAATGAGGATGGCAAATGTTCAGGACAAAGAGAGAATCTTACAGGCTGCAAGGGAGAGACAGAAAGTTACATACAAGGGATTTCCCATTGGATTCTCAAATGATTTCTCAACAGAAACACATCAGACCAGAAAAGAATGGAAGGAAACTTACAAAGTGATGGAAAGCAAGGGACTGAATCGTAGAATACTCTATTCATCAAGGCTATCATTCAAAATTGAAGGGGATTAAGGAGCTTCACAGACAAAAAAAGGCTAAGGGAGTTTATCACTACCATGCCAGCAATCCAAGAAATGCTAAAGGGACTGGTGTAAAAAGAAGAAATAAAAAGCTAAGAAAGAAAACAGGCACAAAAAATAAAAATGGCTACAAACAAGTACCTATCAACAATAACTTTAAATGTAAATGGACTAAATGCTCCAATCAAAAGACATCAAGTGGCTGCGTGGATAAAAAAACATGACCCATATATATGCTGTCTACAAGATACACAGCTCAGAACAAGGGACTCACACAGACTGAAAGTGAAAGGATGGAAAATATCTATGAGACAAATAAAAATGGAAAAGGAAGTTGGGATAGCAATACTTATATGTGACAAAATAGACCTCAAAGTGAAGGCCATTACAAGAGATAAGGAAGGCCACTTCATAATACTAAAGGGATCAATACAATGAGAAGATATAACCCAGATAAACATATATGCACCCAATGCAGGAGCACACAAATACATTTTAAAAAAATTCTGAAAAATATCAAGGGAGAGATCGACAGCAATACAGTCACAGTAGGGGACTTTAATACCCCCATTGACACCACTGGATAAATCAGTGATGGCGATTCTATGACACGCTTGTCACAGGTGACACACGAACTCATTTTTTTGGTTGATTTTTCTCTTTGTTAAATGGCATTTAAATATATAAAATAAGTATCAAAAATGTGTCTTTGTTTTACTATGGTTTCAAATATCAAAAAATGTCTATATGTGAGACGGCACCAGAGTTAAGTTAGGGTTTTTCAAAATGCTGACACGCCGAGCTCAAAAGGTTCTCTATCACTGGGATAAATCCTATAGACAAAAACTCAGCAAAGAAACAGCAATCCTAAATGACTCACTAGACAAGATGGACTTAATTGACATCTTCAGAACATTTCACCCCAAACCACAGAATATACGTTCTTCTCAAGTACATATGGGACATTTAAAAAAATAGACCACATATTGGGTCCCAAGCAAAGTCTCCCCAAATTCAAGAAAACTGAAATCATATCAAGCGTCTTCTCAGACCACAATGGCATAATAGTATAAATAAACTACAATAAAAACAATCTAAAAAATTCAACACTTGAGAACTGAATAGCAAGCTAATTAACAATTACTGGTTTACCAAAGAGATCAAAGAAGAAATTAAAACATCCTGGAAATTAATGACAATAAAAAGACAACAACCCAAAATGGGACACAATGAAAGCAATCCTGAGAGGGAAGTTTATAGCTCTACAGGCCTACCTCAAAAAACAAGAAAAAATGATAGTAAATCATCTAACTCTATAACTTAAAGAATTAGAAAGAGAGCAACAAGAAAATCCCAGAATGAGCAGAAGGAAGGAGATGACAAAGAACAAAGCAGAAATAAATGACATAGAGATAAAAAAAATACAAAAGATCAATGTAACTAAGAGCTGGTTCTCTGAAAGGATAAACAACATTGATGAACCTCTAGGCAGGCTCACCAAGAAGCAAAGAGAGAGGACCCAAATAAACAAAATCAGAAATGAAAGAGGCGAAATAACAACCAACCCCACAGAAATACAAAGGATTGTTAAAAAAAAAAATACTATGAACAATTCTATTCCAACAAACTAGACAACCTTGAGGAAATGGACATATTTCTAGAAAAATACAACCTTCCAATACTCAATCAGAAAAAAATCTAAAAATTTCAATAGGCTGATAAATACGGAAGAAATTGAAGCAGTCATCAAAAAGTTTCCAGCAAACAAAAGCCCAGGGGCAGACGGCTTCACAGGGTAGTTTTACCAAACATTCAAGGAAGAACTAAAACCTATCCTCCTCAGACTATTCCAAAAAATTAAAGAGGAAGGAACACTTCCAAGCTCATTCTATGATGCCAGCATTACTCTAACACTGAAACCAGGTAAAGACAACACAATGAAAGAGAATTACAGGCCAATATTTCTCATGAATATAGATGTCAAAATTCTCAAGAAAATTCTAGCAAATTGGATCCAGCAATACATCAGAAAGATCATACACCATGACCAAGTAGGATTTATTGTAGGA
>NW_006283567.1:331448-337112 GCF_000327345.1 Myotis davidii
GCAAAAGAAAAAGCTTTTGCACAGCAAAAGGATCAATAAAACAACAAGATGGACATAAGACACTGGGGGGTAGGGGAGGCCAGGGGATTTTTAAGGGCGGGGGGGAAAAAAGGACCCATATGTAATACCCTTTGTAATATTTTTAGCAATCAAAAAAAAAGGAAAAAAACAAAAACCAAAAAAACAACAACAACAACAAGAAAGCCCACTGCATGGGAGAACATATTTGCCAATGTTGTCACCGATAAGGGTTTAATCTCCAACATTTACAGGGAACTCATACACCTTAACAAAAGGAAGATAAGCAACCCAATCAAAAAATGGACAACAGACCTAAATAGATATTTTCAAAAGAAGACATAAGGAAGGCCATATGAAAACATGCTCAAAGTCACTAATCATCCAAGAGATGCAATTCAAAACGACAATAAGGTACCATCTCACACCTATCAGAATGGCTATCATCAACAAATCAACAAACAACAAGTGCTGGGGAGGATGTGGAGAAAAAGGAACCCTCTTGCACTGCTGGTGTAATACTTTAATCAATAAAGAAAAATAAATAAATAAGAATTAAAAGAGGCTGCCTGGGGTGTGGGGTGATGGGGAGAGCATACAGTGGTATTTCTGACACCAATCTTGCAAACTACGTGACCTCCTAAATGATGTACATGTAATACTTTAATAAACTTAAAAATAAAATACTAAAGGCTAAAGATAATAATGAATCAATGTTAGTTCATTAAATTTAACAAATGTACCATAATAATTCAGGACATTAATAATAGGGGAAATTCTAGGCCGAGGGGATATGGCCAATCTTTGTACTACCTGCTTCATTTTTCTCTAAACCTAAAATAGTTCTAAAAATAATCTATTAACTTTTTAAGCTTATTTTTTAAAACAGCAAAGAGGTCAGGAAAATTAGGGGATTATAGTGAAAAAAGAGGAAAAATTGACCTCTTGGGAAAAATAAGTATAAAGGCAACACCAGACAAACATTTCCTAATATCAAATCCACTTTATCTAAAGTCAATGTAAAAACAGAGCTCATTAGAACAGAAAATGATAAATCCTAAGTCAAACTATAGCTTCAAAAATACCTACAGAGAGTAAATCTTAACATAACATAGTTCTTTTCCCATCAACAGTGATGTAAAGAGGACTCACTGCATTCCAAAATAGCCCAAAGACTGCTTACTGTAGTTCACTTTCCTAAATGAGATGTCAAAAATGGATCCAGAGCTGAATAGAGGTTTGTCCTAGAATCTGATATCCTATGATTAGCACAGATTCTAACCATAGGATCATAGGGTTTTAAAGGAACTGATCCAAGTTTATGATTGCTCCACAGAGGTACAAATTTGTAAAACACAAATTAATATGGGACCTCATAAGAAAATAACAAAGAACAAATATGGAAAAGAATTAAATATGTCAATCACAGATCAAATTATAAAACTGAGTAGCAAACAATATGCACAATATTCTCTGATTCAATGTTATTTACTAAAATATTTACATAAAAGGAAATCATTTTCTGGAGGGCTTATCATTATATTTGTGGAGCTAGTAAGAATAATAAGGATAGACTCCCAGGCAGCCAGAGCTGGCACAGAAACCACGCCATCTTGAAGGGCAAAACTGCTGTGAAGGAAACCCAGTCTCACTACCACCCAGACTGGGTTCAGACACAAACCGGGACCCTACAGCCACTCTGGGACAAAGACCTGCTCACACAGTTGCAGACTCACGTAAACCAAGACAGCAGTCATCCGAGCTGCAGATTCCTGTGAGTCACAGAGCACATCCCCCTCCTGCTGACCTGCTGCAGTGGCATAAGGCCTGTGACACTCAGTGTACGACACAGGGCAGACATGCAACCCAGTCCCCTAGCAGGCCCATGATTCAGATTCTCGGGGCGCATGGGTCAGGACTCTAATTCTCGGTACATGCGCAAGATTCCACCAAGCACCACTGACTCAGATTCTCAGTGCACACATGCGGGGACTCTGATTCTCGGCACACACACGAGGCCTCACTGAGCACCAATGACTCTAATCCTCAGGGGATGCATGTGGAGACTCTCAGCACGCACATGAGGGGACTCCAATTCTTGGCACAAATGAGGCCACATGGAGCACCAGTGACTCTGATTCTTGGCACACATGTGAGGTAACACTGAGTGCCAGTGACTCTGATTCTCTGCACACACACAAGGGGACTCTGATTCTCAGTGCATGTGAAAATGGGGACACTGATTTTCAGTGCACATGCACACAGGGACTCTGATTCTCAGTATGCGCACACATGGGGAGTCTGATTCTTGACACATGCGGCTCCCACCAACCCAAGGCAGCCACCCATCTCAGTGCCAAAGCTCTTCAGTGGTATTCTGGTTGTGTGATGGTCCCGCTGCATGCAGCTCAGGCCCCCGCAACTCAGTGCTTGGACCTTCTGGTGATAGCTAGAATGGGGAGAAAACAAAACAATCCCCAAAGGTAAAAGGGGAGGTATCAACGAGAAAGGAGTTAAATGAAATTGAGGCATGATATATGTCAGGAAAAGATTTCAGAGTAATAGTCATATAGCTCATAAACCAGGTGGACGAGAAAATCAACAACCTATGCAAGAATCAGGAGGAAATCAAATATGATATAGCTACAATCAAAAACATGATGGAAGGTTTCAACAGTAGACTAGGAGAACCGAAGGACCTAATTAGTGAGTTAAAAGGTAAGGTAGAGAAACAAGCCCAATCTGAACAGTAATTAGAGAAAAAATTAAAAAGCAAGAGGAGAGCCTAATGGAGCTTTGGAACAACATAAAATGACGGAACATACATATAATAGGGGTGCCAGAAGGACAAGAAGAGCAGCACAGATTAGAGAATTTATTTGAAGAAATAATGAGAGAAAAGTTCCCCGAGAGGGGGAAGAAAGGTCACATAAGCACAGAGAGTCCCAAACAAGATGATCCCAAAAAGACTCACACCAAGAGACATCATAATTACAATGGCAAACGTTAACAAAAAAGACAGGAATTTAAAGGCTGCAAGAGAGAGATAGAAAATTACCTACAAAAGATCTCCCATCAGATTATCAAATGATTTCTCAACAGAAACACATCAGGCAAGAGGGGAATGAAATGAAGTATACAAAATGTTGCAAAGCAAGAGACTGAATCCAGAATACTCTATTTAGGAAGGTTATCAATCAAAATTGAAGGGAAAATCAAGAGCTTCACAGATTAAAAAAAAAAAAAAAGGCTAAGGGAGTTTGCCACTTACAAGCCAACAATGCAAGAAATGCTAAGGGGACTGTTGTAAACAGAGGAAATAGAAAGAAAAGAAGGCATAAAGAATATAAATGGCAACAAACAAGTATCTATCAATAACAACATTAAATGTAAATGGACTAAATGCTCCAATCAAAAGACATCGAGTGACTGAATGGATAAGAAAACATGACCCATAATATGCTGTCTACAGGAGACCCACCTCAGAACAAGGGATTCACAACGACTGAAATTGAAGGGATGGAAAAATATCTTTCAGGCAAATGGAAAAGATAATAAAAGCTGGGGTAGCAATACTTACATCTGACAAAATACACCTCAAAGTGAAGGCCATAACAAGAGACAAGGAAGGCCAATTCATAATTCTAAACGGATCGATAAAACAAGAGGATATAACTCTGGTAAACATATATGCACCCAATGCAGGAGCACCTAAATAAAATTAAAAAAAAAAAACTTCTGGAAAATATCAAGGGAGAGATCGACAGTAATACGATCATAGTAGGGGACTTTAATACCCCACTGAAAACACTGGATAAATCCTCCTGACAAAAAAATCAGCAAAGAAATAGCAATCCTAAATGACTCACTAGATCAGATGGACTTAACATCTTCAGAAGATTACATCTCAAAGCTACAGGATATACATTCTTCTCAAGTGTGCATGGGACATTTTCAAAGACAGACCACATATAGGGACACAAGCAAAGTCTCTCTAAATTCCAGAAGATTGAAATTACATCAAGCATCTCCTCATATCACAATGGCATAATATTAGAAATAAACTACAATAAAAACAATCACAAAAATGTAAACACTTGGACGCTCTATAACATGCTATTAAACAATTATTGGGGTACCAAACAGATCAAAGAAGAAATAAAAAACATCCTGGAAACAACTAACAATGAAAATAGAACAATTCAAAATCTATACTCTGGTTTCTCTTCAGACCGCATAAACCTTTTGCCTTTTACAAAATCTATGGAACACTGAAAGCAGTCTTGAGAGGAAGTTCATACATAGCATTACAGGCCAACCTCAAAAAAAAAAAACAACAAGAAGAAACTGGTAATAAACCATATCACTCTGAAACTTGAAGAATTAGATATAGAACAACAAGAAAAGCCCAGAGTGAGCAGAAGGAAGGACATAATAAAGATCAGAGAGGAAATAAATGACATAGAGGAAAATAAAACAAACAAACAAACAAACAAAAACCCCACAATATAAAAGATCAATGAAACCAAGAGCTGGTTCTTTGAAAGGATAAACAAGATCGATGAACCTCTAGCCAGGCTCACCAAGAAGCAAAGAGAGAGGAACCCCTATAAACAAAACTAGAAATGAAAGAGGTGAAATAACAATGGACCTCACAAAGATAAGAATCATAAAAAAACTATAAGCAAATCTATTCCAACAACTTGTCAACCTAGAAGAAATGAATATATTCCTAGAAAAATATGACCTTCCAAAGCTCAATCAGGAAGAATAAAAAAATCTGAATAGGCTGAAAAATATGGAGAAAATTGGAGCAGCAATAAAAAATAAAAAAATAAAAAAAACTTCCAAAAACAAAAGCTCTGTACCAGACAGCTTCAGAGGGGAGTTTTATCATATTCAAAGAAGAACTAAGACCTATCCTCCTCAGATTATTGCAAAAAATTCAAGAGGAAGGAACACTTTCAAGCACTTTCTATGAAGTCAGCATTACGCTAATCCCAAAACCAGATAAAGACAATACAAAGAAAGAGAATTACAGGCCAATATCCCTCATGAAATAGATGCCAAAATTCTTTACAAAATTCTAGCAAATCAGAACCAGAGTTACATTAGAAATGTCATACACCATGACCAAGTAGGATTTATTCCAGGCATGCAAGTATGGTACAATATCCACCAATCAATAAATGTGATACACCACATAAAAAAATTTGAGAGATTAAAAACTATATAATCATGTCTATTGATGTAGAAAAGGCATATGACAAAATCAAACGCACCTTCTTGATAAAAACTCTGAGCAAGGTGGGAATAGAAGGATCATACCTCAACATAATAAGAGCCATATATAACAAACAGACAGTCAACATTATATCAATGAGCAAAAACTATAACTAAAAACAGAAACATGATAGGGAAGCCCACGCTCAACACTCTTGTTCGACATAGTACAGGAAGTACTGGCCATAGCAATCAGACAAGAAGAAACAAAAGGCATCCAAATTGTAAAAGAAAAAGTAAAATTGTCATTATTCGCAGATGACATGATATTTTATATAGAAAACCCTAAAGACTCCATCAGTAAACTACTAGAATTAATAAATGAATTTGGCAATGTAGCAAGATAGAAAATTAACACCCAAA
>NW_006283567.1:337160-340880 GCF_000327345.1 Myotis davidii
AGGAAGAGAAACTAAAAAAAGAATCCCATTTACCATTGCACCAAAAAAATTAAGCTACCTAGGATTAAACTTAACTAAAGAGGTAAAAGACCTCTACTCAGAAAACTACAGGACGTTGAAAAAAGATATAGAGGAAGACATAAACAGATGGAAGAACATAGCGTGTTCATGGATTGGTAGAATCAACATCATTAAAATGTCCATACTACCAAAAGCAATCTATAAATTCAATTCAATCCCCATTAAAATAGCAAGGACATACTTCAAAGACCTAGAACAAACTCTCCAAATATTCATCTGGAATAAAAAAGGAATCCGAGTAGCTGCAGCAATCTTGAGAAAGAAGAACAAAGTTGGAGAGATCAAAATACCATATATCAAGCTATACTACAAAGCTACTGTTCTCAAAACTGCCTGGTACTGGCACAAGAACAGACACATAGACCAATGGAATAGAACAGAGAACCCTGAGATGGACCAAAGCCATAATGCTCAATTAATATTTGACAATGACATGATATTTTATATAGAAAACCCTAAAGACTCCATCAGTAAACTACTAGAATTAATAAATGAATTTGGCAATGTAGCAAGATAGAAAATTAACACCCAAAGATCTATACACAAATATAGGGCTTTTTTATACACAAATAACTATCTCACAGAATGAGAAACTAAAAAAACAATCCCATTTACCATAGTAACAAAAAAATGAAGATACCTAGGAATAAATTTAACCAAGGAGGTAAAGGACCTGTACTCAGAAAATTACAGGACGCTGAAAAAAGAGATAGAGGAAGACAGAAACAGATGGAAGAACATACCATGTTCATGGATTTGTAGAATCAACATCATTAAAATGCCCATACTACCCAAAGCAATCTATAAATTCAACACCAAAAAATTAAGATACCTAGGAATAAACTTAACTAAAGAGGTAAAAGACCTCTACTCAGAAAATACAGGACACTGACAAAAGAGATAGAGGGAGAAAGAAGAACAAAGTTGGAGAGATCAAAATACCATATATCAAGCTATACTACAAAGCTACTGTTCTCAAAACTGCCTGGTACTGGCACAAGAACAGACACATAGACCAATGGAATAGAACAGAGAACCCTGAGATGGACCAAAGCCATAATGCTCAATTAATATTTGACAAAGGAGGCAAGAGCATACAACGGAGTTAAGACAGTGTCTTCAATACATAGTGCTGAGAAAATTGGTCAGATACATGCAAAAAAATGAAAATAGAACACCAACTTACTCCATAGACAAAAATAAACTCAAAGTGAATAAAGGACTTAAAGGTAAGATGGCATACCATAAAAATCCTAGAAGAACCCATAGGGAGCAAAATATCAGACATGTCATAGTAATATCTTTACCGATACAGCTTCTATGGCAATGGAAAGTAAGGAGAAAATGAACAAATAGGAATACATCAAAATAAAAAGTTTCTGCACAGTGAAAGAGACCATCAACAAAACAACAAGAAAGCCCAGTGCATGGGAGAACATATTTGCTAATGTTATCTCCGATAAGGGTTTAATCTCCAAAATTTACAGGGAACTCATATAACTTAACAAAAGGAAGATAAACAATCCAATCAAAAAATGGCAAAGGATCTAAATAGACACTTTTCAAAAGAAGACATACAGAAGGCCAAGAGACATGTGAAAACATGCTCAAAGTCACTAATCATCCGAGAGATGCAAATCAAACAACAATGAGGTACCATCTCACACCACTCACAATGGCTATCATCAACAAATCAACAAATGACAAGGGCCGGAGAGGATGCAGTGAAAAAGGAACCCTCGTGCACTGCTGGTGGGAATGCATATTGGTGCAGCCACTGTAGAAGACAGTATGGCATTTCCTTAAAAAACTAAAAATGGAACTCCCATTTGACCCTGTAACCCCACTTCTAGGAATATATCCCAAGAAAACAGAAACACCAATCAGAAAGGATATATGCACCCCTATGTTCATAGCAGCACAATTCACAATAGCTAAGATTTGGAAACAGCCAAAGTGCCCATCAGCAGATGAGTGGATTAGAAAACTGATACATCTACATAATGGACTACGCTGCTGTAAAAAAGGAATAACTCTTACCATTTGCAACAACATGAATGGACCTGGAGAGCATTATGCTAAGTGAAATAAGCCAGTTGGAGAAAGATATATATCACATGATCTCACTCATTTGTGGGATATAAAGAACATCATAAACTGATGAAAAAAATTAGATACAGAGACAAAGAAGCATCGAACAGACTATCAAACTTCATCAGGAAGGCAGCAGAGGATTCTAGAGCGATGCAAAAGATCAACCAAGGGACTTGTATGCATGCATATGAGCATAACCAATGGACACAGACACTAGGAGCTTGAGGGCATGTGCCAGTGGGGCTATGCGGAAGCCAGGGGAGGTAAATGGGGGTAGGGGGGAAGGAGACATATGTACTACTATTTGTAATACTTTAAACAATAAAAAATAAATAATGATATTACTATGGAAGTTTTGATTTTGAAGTTATATTTTCTTAGGTTACACCTCAGGATTCCTGCAGAACTTATGCCTGAATAACAGCAGAATTCATTCATATACACTGCATAGTCTAACAATAAAAGCTACCTAGAACCAGTAGGTTTTCCCCATTCCTATGTAAGTAACAACCTTGAAATATTATTGTGTTTCTTTTCTTTTTTCGTCTTTATTGTTCATATTATTACAGATGTCCCTGTTTTTTCCCCTATAGTTCCCCTCTACCCAGGTCCCACCCCACCCCACCCCAGGCCCTTGCCATCCCACTGTCCTCGTCCATAGGTACTGCATACATGCATAGAAGATCTTTGTTTAATCTCTTCCCGCACCCCCACACACACCCATGTCCCCCCAGGAATTGTCAGTTGCTCCACTTCCACACTCCTAATTCTATTACATTCACCAGTTTATTCTGTTCATCAGATTTTTTATTCACTTGACTTTTAGATTCACTTGTTGATAGATGTGTATTTGTTGTCACTTTGTTGTTCATAAGTTTTTATCTTTACCTTTTTCTTCTTCCTCTTCTGAAAGGATACCTTACAGCATTTCATATAATACTGGTTTGGTGGTGATGAACTCCGTTAGCTTTTTCTTATCTGTGAAGCTTTTTATCTGACCTTCAATTCTGAATGATAGCTTTGCTGGGTAAAGTAATCTTGGCTGTAGGTTCTTGCTATTCATCACTTTGAATATTTCTTGCCACTCCCTTCTGGCCTGCATAGTTTCTGTTGAGAAATCAGCTGCCAGTCATATGGGTACTTCCTTGTAGGTAACTAACTGTTTTCTCTTGCTGCTTTTAAGATTCTCTCTTTGTCTTTTGCCCTTGTCATTTTAATTATGATGTGTCTTTGTGTGGTCCTCTTTGGATTCCTTTTGTTTGGAGTTCTCTGTGCTTCCTGGACGTGTAAGTCTATTTCTTTCACCAGGTAGGGGAAGTTTTCTGTCATTATTTCTTCAAATAGGTTTTCAATATCTTGCTCTCTCTCTTCTTGTGCCACCCCCATAATTCAGATGTTGGTACGCTTGAAGTTGTCCGAGAGGCTCCTTGCACTATCTTCACATTTTTCTATTTTTTTTTCCTTTTGCTTTTCTGGTTGGGTGTTTTTTGCTTCTTCGTATTTCAAATCTTTGACTTGATTCTTGGGATCCTCTTGTCTGCTCTG
>NW_006283567.1:340922-356447 GCF_000327345.1 Myotis davidii
GATCCTTGAAGGTCTGACCAAGTTTCTCAGAAATTTCTAGAAGATTCTTGAGTAACCTTATAACTGTGGTTTTGAACTCTCTCTCCAGTAGTTTGCTTTCTTCCATTTCTTTCCTTTGTGACATGTTTCATTTTCTCCACATTTTGGCTGCTTCCCTTTGTTTGTTTCTATGTATTGGGTAGCTGCTAAGTCTCCTTGAGTTAATAGAGTGGCCTTGTGTAGTAGGTGTGCTGTAGGGCCCAGTGGCTCAGCTTCCCCAATCCCCTGAGGTAGACACTCTTGGTGCACCCCTTTGTGGGCTGGGTGCACAGTCTTGTTGTAGTTGAGCCTTGATTGCTGTTGGTATCACTGGGAGTTGTTGACCTCCTAGCCAATTGGCTGTGAGGACCATCTGTGTATACAATGGAAGAGCTGCTGTACAGGGGACACCCTTATGGGGAAGGACTTGCTTCAGTGGGGCTTTGGTGCTCACTGAATCTGCCCCTTGAGTGTGTTACTTATGGATGTGGAAATATTATTGTTGATAAATGTATGTATATGCAATGGGCTCTCCCTTTAGAAATTAAAGAAAAACAAAACTTAGCAGAATAGGATTTTTGTAGGGCACCAATCAATTTCTGAAATATACTTGTAAGGTTTGCACATAGGGCAATGCAAACACTATTTTCTGTGATCTGGTTTGCTGCTCTCAAAATTTGAGCTATTAAAAATATTGTGGTGTGGGATATGTCCCTTCTGAAGCTCAAATCCCAGTGGACCACATTACAGCATGGGTGTCACTTCCTCTAAACCCCAGAGGCAGTCATTATATATAAGACTAGAGGCCCGGTGCATGAAATTTTGCAGGGGGGTGGGGGGGGTGTCGCTCAGCCCAGCCTACACCTCCTACCATCTGGGACTCCTTGGGGGATGTCCAACTGCCGGTTTAGGCCTAAACCAGCAGTCGGACATCCCTCTCACAATCCGGGACTGCTGAATCCTAAGCGTTCACCTGCCTGCCTGCCTGATTGCCCCTAACAGTCAGTGTCAAAAGCTCTGCCTCCTAGGCAGCCATTGGCTCCTCACAGTTGACCCAGATTAGGTTCTGATTGGTCGGTTTCTATGCCAGTCAGTGTCTCTGGGCCTATCATCGAAACCTGATCAGAAAGGCAGGGCTGATCAGTAACTCCAGTGGAGGCCTGGAATGAAATGGACCAGGCCTGGAGCTAAAGAAAGAGGCAAGTGCTGATCAACAGCTGCCACACAGGCTACGGATCAGACCCTGCTTCTCTCTTTAGGCCTCTCTCTGGGCCTGATTCCCAGCCCCCTCAGCAGTCAGTGCTGGGTCACTGTGCCTGCAGCCATAGCAGTCAGTGCTGGGTCTCCATGGCAACCCAGCCCTGACTGCAGGACTGACTTCCAATTGGTCAAGCCTCCTGCTTCTTGCTGATGTGATGGATCCAGAGTTTTTATATATTAGGATGGTTCTCTGAATTCCAGAATTTGCACAATTTTAAGAATTATTATCAAAGCAGACCAAGGGTGATTTTTATCTAGGATAAATATTGTAGACACGATGGCAATTATGCTTTAAAAATAGCAAACAGATTCATTTCTTTGTCTCAAAACCATTTCTTTCTTTCTACTCGTGTACCAAATTTCATTGAAATTTAATAAAATTCATAGCATGTATGACTATTTAAAATGTTATAGATAACCAAAATGATAATGTATCTCTCACATTCATTAATGTGACAAAGCCAGTAAATGTTGAAATTAGAATTAAAATCCTTGGCTTTCTGTCTACAAATTCTCAGTTCTTTCCATTATATCATTAAGGTGATCCTTGTATCATTTCTAGAAATATTGCATAACTCTTTTAGTTTTCTGAGACTCAGTATCCCACACTAATCAGAAGTATTTAGACTCCAGTTTGGTGTCCTACAATTCAATTCAATTCCAACACCATCTCCTCCCCAGACATAGCATCATACTCTACAGGTTGAGGGCTCAGTACCATAAGACTGCCCTCTCCCTTGAGGCAATTACATCATCATTTTCGTTCTCTGTAACATTTTAAATAGTCATATATGCTGTGAATTTTATTAAATTTCAATGAAATTTGGTACATGAGTGGAAAGAAAGAAATGGTTTTGAGACAAAGAACTGAATCTGTTTGCTATTTTAAAACAAAATTGTCATGGTGCCTACATTATTTATCCTAGGTGAAAACCACTTCTGGTCTGCGTTGTCTGAAAATGATTCTTACATTTGTGCAAATTCTGGAATTCAGAGAACCACCTTGTATATAATGGTTGCCTCTGGGGTATAGAGGAAGTGACTCCCGTGCTGTAATGTGGCCCACTGGGATTTGAGCAGCAGAGGGGACATGCCCTATGCTACTACATTTTAAATAGCTTGAAATTTGAGAGCAGCAAATCAGATTACTGAAACTGATCATTGCACCGCCCACTGTGTCAACCTTACAGGTATATTATTACCTGTGCTTTGACCTACTGACTATAGACTGGAGTTACACCGATGCCCTCCTTAAACTTCAGAAATGAGTCATAAATCTAAGTTGTGACCTGTACTTCTGACTGACTGGCTATAAATAAGATATACCCATGGCCTCCTCCTTGGGTTCAATTAATTTTTACAGTGGTTCATAGAATTCAGTGAAACATGTGACTTATTAGATCACTGGTTTATTACAAAAAATTTATAATTCAGGAACAGCCAGATGGAAGAGATAGAGTTAAGATATGGATTAAGAACACAGCTTCCATGCCCTCTCTAGGCTTGCCACTCACTCTCCCAGTACTTTCACGTGTTCGCCAACTTGGAAGCTCTTTGAACCCTGTCCTTTGGAGGTTTTATGGAGGTTTAATTACATAGTCATGATTGATTAAATCATTGGAGATTGATTCAACTGTTGGGGGGGGGTATTGAAAGTTCCAACTGTCTAATCCTTTGGTTGGCTAGACTGGCAACCAGCTCCCCATCCTTAGATGCTACCCAAACCCACCTCATTAACATAGTAAAGACACCTTCACCACTCTTAGCATTTAGGAAATTCCAAAGGTTTTGAAAGCCCTGAGCTAGGAACCCTGAATGACCGCATATATATTTGTCTTATAAATCACAATATCACAGGAACGAAGAGCATCGTTCTGAGAGGGACCAGTTTACGTTCAGAGCCCCTATGAGAGGGTTTTATCCCTTCAAGATACAGTCAGAAGGGAGTGGAACCAAAGCCTGCATACAGACTGACTGATTACCAGGTCTGTACTCTTTTTCAAGCACCTTTGTGCAAACTAGAACAAGATATCTCCTCTGGTTGGAAGAATTACCACAAGGTGCCATCTCTAGGCAGAATAACTACAAAGGCCCAACAGAGAGTGAAGTGCAGGCTATATTTCAGCCCAAATTCATGTCCCCTCAGTATGGCATCCTTCTGCAGAAAATTAATAGCACAAGCATTCCTGGGGCCCGGCTGGGTGCCTGATACTATCTATTGGACTTGTTCTTTGAGGCTGTCACTGCAATACTTGGGCTGCTGGCTGTCTCCTCACCTTGGTGCTTACAGCACTGATGGTCATTGAACTCCATTGTCCTTTCAATATTAAATAAGGGCATATGTCCATCCAAAGACATTTTATACTCTGAGCCACAGTACACCCTGCTGTATTTTTGTAACTTAGGCTGTTCCTAAGAAATGAAAAATACCCAGATAAAATGTGAATAAAATTAGATGGCTTTGATGGGGAAACAAAATATCCAGAACCATGTCCTAAACTCAAGTTATCTTAAAGAAGCCCATTTCCACTCTGACAAATTCAGAATAGTCAGATACCCAATGGAAAGGGACTGCTGTTTGTTTTGTTTTTTCCACAGACTGTTGGGTCCATGTCTGGGCCATGCAAGGGCAGTAGACCCTATTATCCTATTTAGAATATACATCTGAGTACCTTGTGGTAAGCGCTATGATTGAGCTATGTTTGGGGTACTATTGGTAGATGTATGAAATAGTTTGTCTGGAACAGTCTGAATTCCAAATATGCTGCATGTTGTATCACTCTAAGTCAGATAATGGAAATTCAGTCATCATGAAAATTGAAGACTTTTGAGAAATACAACCATGTCATTTGCCAGAGCTCTGTGAAAACAAAAGTTTGACTTATAACATTCCAACTTTTTCTGGACATTTTAAGGGTTTTCATTATTGATGAAACAAGAGATTGATAATCACTCATCTGATTCTCAATGTGAGGAAATGTGCTAAGTGCTTTATTTGAATACTCCTCATGTACTCTTTAAAGCAATCCTATGATGTAGGCATCCATCATCATCCTCATCTCCATTTTACAAATGAGGAACTGAGGTTTAGACACATTAAAAAAATCATTCACGGTACCTCAGCCAGAAAAATGACATGGCATCAATTATGAACGCCTGTCTTTTCAGTCTCAGAACTTAAGCTCTCTACTGGTTCCGACTCATTCCTTTGTAAGTTGACCTCAGCAATGAAACTTTAATCATGCTCTGATATTGAAAACTAATTTAAAATCTCAATAATACTATCCTAGTTATTTGCAAACAAAGCAAAAATTCTTCTCCAGGATTCAATTTCGTGTAAATAAATAGTTTAGGCTAAACCTTTGCAAATAGACTTGCATAATTATAAATAAATTATGTTAAAAATTGGATGTTGGGGGCAAGCTTGGGAAATACATTGGCTTGGTTTTTCCACTTTGTGCAGAGTAATTAACAATAGACCATCCCAAACCTGCAGTTATAAAAAATGAATTAATACACATCTTTTAAGTGAAATGTTTAAACAGCAATTATATTTAAATGCTGCATTTGAAAAGTCTCACCTCCCACGCATTCAAAAGTATCTATTATTTTAAAAACAACACTAATTAGTATATACAATTTGAAGAGACTATTCTTTTAGATAGAAAACTGCAATATAAATATACAGAAATCACACAAATTACATTTTTTAGGCACAAAAAAAGGCACCACCAGTGTTATAAAGCATCCAAAAAATATTTTCTGCAAAATAGAAGGCAGAATTTTAACCAACATACTTCTTCTAAAGAGGTGGCATCAGTTTTATGAACACTTGATGAGCCACTATATTTAGAAAGCAAATTATTACCAGTTTTGCTTTGGAAAAAAAAAACTGGGGAGCTAAAAATAGCAAAAGCTGATTTGCCTTTTACAGGAAGAGATTTGCAAACCACAAAAACTAGAGGCCTGGGCTATTGGAAACTGTCTTCTGAAATATTTGTTACTAATTAGGGAGATCAGCAGTTGGAACCAAAGGGTGATTGATGATTTATGGCATGATGCTGTGGGGGAGCAGGAGATTGTGGGGCGCGGCTACAGTGTTTTGGACAGGTTCAAGCCTCGGACTAATGAGAGGGCACAGTCCTGTTGTGGCCACGTGCAAGTCCCAGCTTGGGGGGCAGAGCCATCCCAGCACAATTATAGCCAACAGCTTTTGTTGTAAGCTTGAACCTACGGTCCGAACACGTGGCCCCACGTGCCTGAGTGATAGAGTTCAGGTGCATGTTGGATCCAGTTCAGTTGAGTAGGATCAAAACCCACGGGAATGTTGTAAACATCTTGATCACGCCCTTACTTTGCCTCGTGGCATCTGCTATAAAATAAAGACAGGGCTTGTGGGCGTGGGCGCTGTCCATCAGAGAAGCAGCGTCCCACCAAGACCCAGCTTTCATTCTCTTGTCTGTCTTTTCTAAGCCTTTAATCACCCCCACTCAGGGTCACTAAACCTGGCTGAGCTGGCATGAGTATGCCATGGCCGTGTCGGCTCCCCACAGGAGATAATTCCTCCATTGTACCCTTCTTTAGTTCTTCTTGCTGAACTAGCTTTAAAATAATATTGATACGACTAGATTAATAGGACAAAAAAAAACAGTTCAATACATGCACATGGGAAAATCACAATGTGATGCTCAGATCATAAAAGGAGGCTCAAGGAAGTGATGAACTAGCCACTTTTTTATACTTTTTAGAAAAAGAAACTGAAAATTTGTGAGAAATTGATAGGACAAAGAAAGTCAGTGCTCATTAGAAAGGAATCTAAGCAGGTTTGGGTATTCATTACTGAGGAAACTACACAAAGTCTGGGCTTGGGTAGTAAATTAGTAAAGGCATTACAAGTATGTGTATACATACATTTTTGACTCTGGATTTTATAACTCTTGGGATAAGATTGTCTCTCAGTTCTTCAGGAGTGGGGAAGGCACCTGGAGATGTACTGTATTTCCTGTTTTAGAGGGACAGAGGAGAGTCAGAGCTAGCTCTTTGTGCTCTTGCTACTTCTCAGGTAATTTTAGTTCAAATGAATCAATATGCCATTGTGTAACACCTGGAAACAGCCTGCCCTAGGCCATGACAATACTAACCTTATCCAGTCCTGTTCATCATTCCTAATCTACCAATTGAATAATGAAAGAGATGGCATGCTCATGACATCCGTGAACTGCACAGATCTCAGACATGATGATGTAACTGGAGAGGTGCGCTGGATCCAACAAGACCCGATGTGAAGGGGAAAAAAAAGAGAGACTAATATTTGAGTTCAAAGAGCTAAGCACAGCAAAACATGAAGTAGATGTGGCTAGACAGAAAGTTGTACTAAAGAATAAGACTCCAGGAGTCAAAGGTCAGCTTGGTATGAGTCCAGAAAGGCAATTCGATTTTAGGTTGCTTTAACAAATAAGTATTATCTGAAAAACGCATATATGAAAGCATTTTCTGCGGAATAAAATATTAAAACATGTGAGAGAAAGAGATCCACTCACTTGAGGGAAATTCCAGGTTAATTTAAACAAATCTATTTTCTGTAGGGATATTCTAAGCCTAAGTGGTAAGTAACTATTACTTCTTAAATGTATTTGACCATGGCACACTTCTTTTTATAGAGTTCCTCTTTGGGACTGGTGTAAAAGAGAACACCCCAGAGGAATCACTGAATAAGTGCTGTCTCAGGAAGCAATGAATGAGTTCTTTGTAAGAATGACACTTTTTAAAAACAGAAGAAATCCAAACATCAGATGAATGTTAGCCTAAATGATCATAAGGTTTCCTCCTACCCTGGGAGTCTATGATACTTGATTAACTACACCTAATAAATATCCTTAATTCCCTATGACACCAGGAGCAGAGTTTCCAGTGAGGGAAACTTTCCTGGGGACTACCATATAGTAAAGTGATGGGAAAAACAGTTCCCTTCAACAGCACAAGCACTGCCTTTTCAACTATATTCATGTAAAATTTTGGCACAATGACTACTAAATCTTTGGTGAAAAGATATTAGAAATGGTAGTGTGAAAACAAGAGCCTGATAAGACACAGAGAATCTAGTCAGAGTGGCACCCTGTTCTGTGTGCTCAGCCATCATAGAACAGTGCAGCCCTGTACCTCAGGGCTGTCCAACCTCCATGCTCACCAACCACCACCTCCCTACCCTCATGTTAGGCAGCTGGCTACCCATCTGGACCTACCTACTGGATTTCTGTTACTGAATGGTAGTTGTGACCTGATGCCTGAGAATAGGTTTAGATAGCAAGGCATTTCCTACTCATTTTTTATCCTTTTCAGTATAATGTAAACTAGCTCCCACTCCAGAGTATTTTGCTGGCCTATCCCCTTAGCAATCAGGAAGGTATAATTTTAATTAGACAAAGAGATTAATTAACTATGTTGTATCCACTAGTTTTGACTAGATACAACCTTCTTTTTAAAATTTCAACTGGTGTGTGTGTGTGTCTGAGTGTGTGTGTGTGTGTGTGTGTGTGTGTGTGTGTGTGCAGAAACAATTACAAAACCCTATTTCTACAAAAATGAAGCAATGTTGTGAAGCAACACTAAGCATTTTTTAAATCTCACCTAAGGTGCAAAGAACTGTTACCAAAAATGCTAAATAACCTTCTCACAATCCAAAAGCCCCACTGATTTTTAATTCGTTCAATTTGATTTACTAAATGTGTTAAAATTGAGGTCTGCGACACAAACATAGTACAGCATTTATTTTCATCTTGAGGTAATGTGCCTTCCCAGGAAAAAAAAAAAAGCTTAGTAATGTGAATCACATGATTGCACAGACTGTTACAGAAAAGTCTGTGAGTGCTTTCTTAAAGGGCTACCAAACAATTTAAATTTCCAAAAATGTCACTCATTTGACAAATATGTTGCTCTTTATACAATTAGTTACTAAGTATTAAAGTTATGAAAATGCACCATACTTACTGATAAATATTGTCACCAATTTGGCTTCATTCTACTAAAAATCACATTAAAATTTTAATTTAACTAACTTCAAAGCTTAAACTTAATAAATTGCCTTGCTATGTTCACAAAAAGATCATTTTGGGGTATATTCAGCACAATACTTTGAACAGTGTAGTTATACATAAATATTTGTTGAGTGACAGAATACATGAGTGAATGGATAAGCTTCAATGTTGAAATTTATTTTTAAATAGCAGTGGCAGGCAAAGTGATGGATTGATTGCAATTGTACTGGCATTTATGTAGGAAGAACAAAATAACTGAACAGTGGCTTAAACTGCAACAAAAAATGGCCTTATTTCTTTTCAAGTCCATAAGGCAGGAATTGTCAAGTATAAAGAGAACATGAGGGAAATGAAAAACATAATATCAAAGCAAAGAGGAGCATCTTTATCCCTATATCTTTAAAACAGGGCATGGACAACTTTTGCTTAGCAAACTGAAGCCAAGGGTTTGTTCTGCAGCTTTGTGGATCAGAGACTGTGATTAGGCACTGTCTTTTGCCCAGGAAAATAAGCTAATGAAATTTACCACCCAATTCATGTACAGAGTAACAGCAATTGCTGATTAGGGACTAAAAACTAATTGCAACTACATTTTAATTACATTTCAATGCAAGACTATAAATTAATTTATCCAGATGAAATACTGTACTATATTGGTTTAGAAATGGCTAATTAACCCATCCAGAACTTAAAGGACACCCAAGGACTATTTATTTCTATTTAATATATAAAGAAAATAATGAATCAACCACCACCAGGAAATTATTTCAAGGACATGAACACTTATTTCAGACCAGAACCAATATTGAAATAGACCTAACTTCAGCCTCAGTCCTTCCCTTGCTTAGTAACAGAAAGGTCAGTATTTAGTAAGTGTTAAAAAGTACCTCTGATACTTGCTTTATCTTTTGAGCTGCATAAAGACCAAAGGGTTCAGAAAGGAGTGGAAGAGGTTTTTGTTTTTATATCTGTTTGTTTGTATTGCCCATCCCATTCAATCCCATAAGCTCTATTGAGCAGAACCCAGACAGTAGCATTAACCTACCTATGGAGTTGCCTTTAGAGAAATGCTTTGGTCAGAGTATTTAGGCTATGCACAGATTCCACGACAATTACCCTTTTTTATATACTGAAACCTTGCTTTTAAATAGTGGCATTATTTCTCTTCTCTTCTTTATGATAAAGATATGAATACACACCTTTCAAAACTCAGTTATCAGAGAGTAAAACTTGTAATTTGTGGCTCTAACAAAGGAACTGAAATGTCATCACATCAAAGGCAATTCTGCCCTCTCCAAAATACCCAGCAATACACCTCAGAGACTAAGTGGCCAAAGAAAGCAGCTTCCAGTGAATCTGAATGCTATCGGTTCCATTTGCTCTTTTTTTTTTTTAGGATGTATTCTATGTGTCTAGAAACCAGAAGTGACAATAGTGCCTAACCATATCAGAAACTTTTTAAAGGTTAATGAATTCTGGCATAAAATAATGTCAGAACCATAAACAACTCATAAATACAAAATCTAAGAAAACCACAAAAACACTCATCACACTACTGAGAATGGTAGAACCCTGGATGATAAAACCACTATGGACTTCTAAATTATTCTTTTAATAAACTTGGTGGAGAATTATACTATACATCAATATTTATGACATCCGCTAATGATAGTTCAGGGATGAAGAATGCAAAATGCAGTCTGCCTCCGTTCAGTTGTGCACTGCCTTGGTAATTACTTCTAGATTGAAAACGGGATTCGGTTCAACTTAGGTAACAAGGAAATCAGTTCCCAATTTGGCAAGGTAGACATCTAATTAGCAATTCTCTTCCCCTTTGTCATAAACCCATCATTACATTTGGGTCAGTCTGTAGAATAAATTTAGAGAAAACTGGAACTATGTGATATAGTGTGTTATGCAATTATTTGTAGAATTTACAGGTAAAACAATCTTATAAAGACTTTCAAAAATTAGGGGGGAATATATCTATATCAAAAATCACTCAAACTTAAGCTTGCAAGGGGCCAAGTAGAAATGGGTTTGCCTCATATGGTGAATTTGACAAGTTGAGACAATGGAGTCCAAAAAATCAGGTACCATATGATGGAATTGGTGGAGTGAGGCAGAGCCACAAATGGTTTGTGTAATGCCTACTTAATGAATGATACAAAAATAAATTGAAAGAAGCTCAGTTTCTGGCTTTAAGCCATGGAAGCAAGTAGTTACAGTTAGGGATCAAAGCTCCAGTATCTAGTCATAATATATTTCTAGTCTTAACACTTCACCAACAGTATCAATAGGTACCTTAAAAATGTACCACCCAATGTGATTAATCCATGAGTCTGAGGGTCTGACTATACCCAAAATACATAGTACATAAAAATGAAAAGGTACATGTTCTGGTGAGCACTCAGGACAGCTACAACTATTTTTATTTTAGTCTGTTTTTGCTGTTAAAAGTCTAGCACTTAGAACTATACATTATGAGTGAACATGTTTCCTGGGACTAGTCGTATGTTGCCCTCATCCTTCTCCTCCTATTTTTGTCAAGTACACATGCTACTTATGTAACACTTTTTTTTTTACCAAAAACATGTTAATACGTTAATTCAACCCCTATCATCCTCACACCACATTATTACTTTATTGTGACTCTTAGATAAGGAAATTAAAACAAGATTGACTTATTTGTCCAAAACGGTACTACATAGCTAATTGGTGGCTGAGTCAACATGAGAACTCACTATGCAAGACTCCATCATTCTATGACGTAAATCCTTTAATTTTTTAAAATACATTTTAATTTATTTCAGAGAGGAAGGGAGAGAGAGAGGGTGAGAGAGACAAAAACATCAATGATAAAAGAGAATCATTGATTTGACTGCCTCCTGCATGCCCCACACTGGGCACCAAGCCCGCAACCAGGGCATATGCCCTGACTGGGAACCGTGACTCCCTGGCTTATAAGTCACTGCTCAACCACTGAAACATGCTAACAGGGCTGAAGCAAATCCTTTAATAAAGTAGAACCAGCCCTACCTGGTTTTGCTCAGTGGATAGAGCGTCGGCCTGCAGACTGAAGGGTCCCAGGTTCGATTCCGGTCTAGGGCACATGCCTGGATTATGGGCTCAATCACCAGTGGGGGGCGTGCAGGAGGCAGCCAATCAATGATTCTCTCTCATCATTGATGTTTCTATCTCTCTCCCTCTCCCTTCCTCTCTGAAATCAATAAAAAATATCTTAAAAAATTAAAAATAAAGTAAAACCAAAGTTGTCCATCTTTATAGATAATGATACTAATTTAGAGTCTTATTGTGCAAATTCGATAAGCTACTGTATACCTGGCACACAATACTCACTAAATATTATTTCTCTTCCTAAGGTCAGATATGTTTGCTAACTGCCAAGTTAAACAAATAAAACAGATCTTTTTGCTGCAGGACTCCTTAGAGTCTTTAATATGCTATGTGATGCCCCCAGAGGCAAATAAAGTATGTAATCTTTCTCCAAACAACCAAACAGCCCATTTTTTTTTCAAGAAGCATATATTCATATGTCATGGAAGACTAATATTCCACAGGACACACTTTGAGAACCCTGCTGCAGACCATAAAATATTTAGGAAAATATGTGAAATTAGTCATCTACATGTAATTAATAAATGACTGATTTAAATAGCCTGATCTGAATAGCCTAGTGACCTTTTTGAGATCACCCCAAACATTTATTACATAGAAAGTAACAATCACTTGGAAATGGTGCCCAAGCTTGCTCAGAAAGACACTTGAGTAGGTCAATTTTATTGCAGATCTATGTGAACACTGGACAGATTGCATAGCTATTTGTGATTCAAAAGTAAAAATACAGACAGCTTTAAAAGGAAGGTTCCTAGTGATTCTGCTTGCTTCTCCTCAGTATTCTATGTCACCTTTTCTGTGTTTTGCTACTATATGGGTCAAATCTTCAGGACAGCCCTGGCCAGTGTGGCTCAGTGGTTGAGCACTGGCCCATGAACCAAGACGTCACCGGTTCAATTCCCAGTCAGGGCACATGCATGGGGTGTGGGCTCAATCCCCATTAGGGGGCATGCAGGAAGCAGCCAATTGATGTTTCTCATCGATGATTCTATTTCTCTATCTCTCTCCCTTCTTCTCCCTCTAAAATCAATTTAAAAATATTTTTAAAACCTTCAGGACAATAAAGAGAAAGGGAAGAGCAGGGGGAAGCTTTCTTTTTTTTTCTTTATCGCTGTTAAGGAAATAAAATCCTTTGAGTCACCATGCATGAACTCTGTTCATTGAATGGGAGTGTGATCATTAAAACTGTGCTCCAATGTATGGGAGCTGTGACCCACATGTGTGTTATCAAGTCAACAACTGTTACAAAATGTCCAATTTTGTGTTAAGTTATTCAGATTGTAAGAAAATGTAATCCACTTAGAATCCTGTAGGGAGGAGCACAGGAAAAGTATAATACCAAACAATATATAATAAAGATCTAGATCTTGAGGTACAAACTGTAATTGTCATGTGAACCCTGAGAAAGAGGAAAGATCACTGAGCATCATGGACAGGAGTTGGCAGTTGAGCTGGACCTTGAAAGCCTGTAAGGGATTGCCACAGGGCTTCTGTAAGCAAAGCCAGTTCCCTCACCCCCTAATGTGCACCAACTGTCAAGGGAGTGTTGGGGCCTCGCTTCCCTCCCTTTTAGGAACAATAGAGATTTTTGCTTCTTTGCCTCTCTTCCTCTCTGCAATGGATGGATGTATCAGTTAAAGATTCTCAAATCAGTAGCCCTTCCCTCTGGGGAACAGTGAATATCTGACTGCTTGCTTGCTCATTAAAGAAATGGGGGGAAACACCAACCATAACAAGTTACGGGTTAGAGCTGCATAAGAACAATTCCACAATAAGAATCTACATGGGCTTGTGTGGAAAGACAAGTGCTATTTTCTGCTTGAGTCTGTGACTGGTAGAGAATCACTCAACCCTATGATTGTATTATTTATACAGAACTCACTAGGGCACCATCTGGTGCTAAGCTAACCGAAAAAAAACAAAAAACAGGAAAATCAAACCCAAAGCCAATTGTCTTCATTGGAGTTTTCGCTAATGACCTGTTCTTCGCCAATATTCCAACTGATCACATTCTAGTTTAAAACAGGAAAAGACATTTAATGCTTTAAAGGAATTCTTAAAGGGAATTTAGTTAGACATACCCTTGAAAAGATTCTGTTCCTATCTAGATCTTCTTAGTTGAGAGGCCATTGCCCCTATTTCAGGTCTTATTACATCTTATTAAGTTGTCAGATCAAGTTCATAATGTCCCATCTCAATACCCAGTCACCAAGAGTTAAGGGTGAGAGGTGATCTTGCAAGATTAAGTCCTGGAGATGGAAACTTAAGCCAAATTAGTAAGGAAAATTCTGAAGTATAAGAAACAAGCTAACAAATGCCCATGATGAAAATAATTTTAATTGGAAATGATTTTTAAACCTCACATTTTGACTCTCAATAAATTACGCTCCTGTGGTAGCCAACTTGACATAACCATTATATTTTCCTTTGTAATCAAAAAATTTTACAAGTACAATACAAAAGGTAGGTGTGTATGTTGAAACTATATACTCTTACATTTTTTCTAATCCAATAAAAAAGATTTCTCTTTTCAGTTCTTATTGGCTTTTTCTAGATTCTCCAAGTTCTAGTAGTTTTCTTTTTAACACGGATATTGAAAAATGGCATCATATTTTAATTTGGTTTCAATATTATAAGTTCATCATGAAGACTATAAACAATTCTGGTCCCATTTTGTTCCCATTGGGAGCTAACACTGTAGGTCTTAATGGTACCTTAATATATAATCAGGTGCCTTGATTCCCATGGTCACTAGTGTTTGAAGTTTTCTTTGGCCTATCATGTGATTTTCCACATTTTAGGGGCTCTGTTTTTAATACAACCCTTTAAAGATTTTGACAATCCAAAAAAGAAGCCAATCAAATAGCCAAAAACCACGATATTTAGGGGGATTGCTCTCTTAATCCTGAAAGCAAAATTATCTTGTAAAGTGGTTTCATGAAGCATCTTTCCATAACTCATTCATCTGATTTCCAGAATGAAGGAGGTCAATCTTGCTTGCTCAATGTAAAATTAAGACTTAATTACAGTCAGAAGCTTGGTTATGATACACATTTAAAAATACAAATAAATCTGCAATTTTAATCAAGGTAGTTTATTCATGTCACTGAAAGGGCTCTAGTGCAAAGAGAAGTTACACTGTATCGTCACCTCGGTTTGAATCTTAAGTCAGCCACTTAATAGTGTTGTCCCCTGAACAAGTTCTTTAACCTCTTTAAAGGTCAGTGGCATTCTTTTTATCTGTTAAAAGGCTTAATACTTCCATATTTTTTGTGGCAAGTGGATTAGATAACATCAGAAAAATATTTCCACGGTCCCTGGCACAATAGGAGATCTATAAATCTGAGTTTAACTTATCTTTCCCAGTTACTTCCAAAACTTTTCCTTAATACCAACAACTCTGAAAGGGAAGTGATTTACATATAGTACATCTCTAATTACAAAAGCCTAGAGAAACCAAGATGTACTTTTAACTCCATCCCCCCATCCTATATAATAAAAGGGTAATATGCGAATAGACCAAACAGCAGAACCAACCAACCAATCAAAGCATAACATGATATGCTAAGGCTGCTCAACCGCTCACTATTACATGCACTGACCACCAGAGGGCAGTCAACTGGTCAACCAGTCACTATGACATGCATTGACCACCAGGGGGCAGATGCTCTGACCGGTAGGTTAACTTGCTGCTGGGGTCCAGCTGATCAGGGACTGAACGAGATGGGCCAGATATGCCCTGAAGCCCTCCTATGATGCCTCCCTGGCCTGATCGTGCACCGGTGGGATCCCTCAGCCTGGGCATTGACCAAGGGGGCAGATGCTCTGACCGGTAGGTTAACTTGCTGCTGGGGTCCAGCTGATCAGGGACTGAACGAGATGGGCCAGATATGCCCTGAAGCCCTCCTATGATGCCTCCCTGGCCTGATCGTGCACCGGTGTGGGCCCTCAGCCTGGCCTGCACCCTCTTGTCATCAACTGGCTCTCCGACATCCCCCGAGGGGTCCCAGATTGCAAGAGGGTGGTTCTTGGGTGATGCACCCTGGAATCGGGCTTCTTCCTCTCTGATTCCAGG
>NW_006283567.1:357730-369241 GCF_000327345.1 Myotis davidii
TTTCTGTCTGGGACCCTCTTCTCCCGTATCTTTGCCTGACTGAGTCCTTCCCATCACTCGGGTTTCAGCTCAAGTGTCACATCCTCAGTAAAGCCTTCTCCTATGACAATCTTAATGTTTCCCAGCACTCACTACGATTGCCACCTAATCACTCTATCCCATTACCCTGTTTAATGTCTACATAGCATTAGTCACTATCTGAAATTATCAAGACTAGTTATGTCTTTGTTTGTATGTTATATGTCTCTCCTATTATAGAGTGTACAGACAGGATCCTTGACAGTTTTGCTCATCACAGCAGCTCCAAGGCTTAGTATACTGCTATACTAACTGACACAGAGCAATTACTCAATACATAAGTGACAAATTTTGGATGCTTTAATGAATATTTAGGGATATATGAAATGGCAATTTGTAAAACTATTTGGAATATTAACACAGGAAACAAACTTTATTATGATGCAAAATACCACTCAGGATAGGAAGATTTCATTTCAGAACTGTGTTATATAACAGGTAGTAGAGATAAATGAGGGAAGGGTCACAGAAACGCTAATGAGTTAAACTTCTGCTTGCCTTAATTCTGCAGCTACTTTAGACAGAACGATAATAAGAAAACTGGTTTGGGCATCAGTGCACTTCCGCACTTTACAAATGGACTCTACATCAGTTAATTCTCCATTTCTAAATGTTACTGATGTAGGCTGGGTCACAGTCCTACAGTTAGTTAATCTGAGGTTAAAGATTTGCATGACTGGGTATACTAATTTGGAGTAATCAAGTATCGATTTTGTCTTTTAGCAACAATGAACTAACAATACTCAGCTTTTATTTGGTACCCTGTATCTTCTCAAACCCCAGAATCATCAGTGAATAGTTCATTTAAACAGTTGCATTGTGATGCATCGTTAAAATGTTATTCCTAAATTTTAAGAAAAAAATTCAGTTGTTATTTACTACAATCAGAACTTTTCTTCAGAATGTGTGAGCTGAAATGGAAAGACTTCTAAATTCTATCTAACTCCAAACCTCAGAATATTTACATAATAAAACACATAATTTATACTTTGGAAGATGACTGAATTCCCTCCTTTAAATGAGGGTAATAGCCCAACCCTTGGAAAGACTGGAGCAGTACACTACTTCTCCCCTCCACTGCTCCAGATGCACAGTGGTCACCACCCTGGCTCCTAGTCGACAGTCCAAAGTCCCTCATTAATGGTTTCTCATAGTCCCATCCTTAACACCATCCCATGCTCCAGGACAATCCAATATAATGAATTCCACTATGCCTAAGGCTCTCTGCTAAATGTTGGTTAGCTTGTAAAAAATCATAGCGGTTATCTGTCCTCAAGTAGCTGATAATCCCATAGGTATCAGGAAAGTTTTTTTTTAAAATAGAAAACTCTACATAACACTAGGAAGCTTATTCTATTTAGCAAGGAAAATGTTTAAATTTTTTTTCAAAGAAGGGAAGGGAGCATTCCATCTTTGGTGCTCTTCTCTTTTAGCTTTACACATTATCCCTGAATAATTTTATCTATTACTAACCCTCCTATTATTGCCAATATGCTGATGGTTCCAGACCTGTATGTCCAGGCCAGACCTCTCAACCTGAATTTAATAACTGTCTAGTGACTACCTTCAGTCCACTGGAAGATCTTGAAGCTTATGGAAGATCCAAATTCAAAATCATTAATGCCTCCCACCACACTGACTTTTCCCTCTTAAATTTCCCAACTCTGCTAATGGATATACCATATACCCAAAACCATATCGCTCCAGTTATGCCTCAGTTTACTTTATCCCTCAACACCAAATCACTGGTGAAGCCACATGAACACTATTTTTCTAGCTCAGAGTATGCATCAGTCCACTCCCGCGGCTCTACGGCCACCTCGCTAAGGTCACTACCTCAATTCATGCATGTTCATGGACTCTGCAATCATATAGACTTAGGTTTGGGTCTTGGTTCTGTCATTTCCTGTTGGTAACCTTGAGTAGTTACATGAAGATAATATTGTTTAGTCTTCATATGGTTGACAGAAATCTTTGAAAAAAGCAGTGCATATGCAACACTTTACACAGCACATAGTAAGTGTTCAATAAATTTAAAATGTCATAATATAATCCAGAGACTGGCTTCAATATACATTCAGAGCCACATTCTCAGTATTTCCCACTCCATTCCCACTCTATTCCTATGCTGAAGCCTCATTAGACATTGTGTGATTCCCTGAACACAAACTCACCTTTATCCCTCTGCTCCTTCTATTCTCTTTCTCAAATGTCCTCCCTTTTCTTATCATTACTCAGTGCTCTTATTCATCTTGAAATTTCACATACCTAATTCATTCAAATGTTATCTTCTTAAAGAATGATTGCCTACATAGATTTGTCACACTTTCCTATTTCTACAGAATACACACATACACACATATGCTCACACACATGTAAATTCACCTGGGAGAACAGTATCACATATTATAATTTTTAAAATTATTTGTTTTCATCTCTATCTTATCCTATTTGTGATGAACTCATTCAGAAAAAGGTCACTATACTGGTAGTCTTCATTCCTAGCTTTAGCTTACATAGAATTAGTGCTCAGTAATTGTTCTTTTAAAAATTTCCTGGCTAAGCCCTGGCTGGTGTGGCTCACTTGGTTGAGCATTGTCCCATGCATGGAGAGGTCACTGGTTTGATTCCTGTTCAGGGCACAAGCCTAAGTTTCAGTTTAATCCCCAGTGGGGGGGGGGGCATATAGGAGGCAGCTGATCTATGTATCTCAATCTTGATGTTTCTCTCTCCCCCTCTCCCTTCTCTCTCTAAAATCAATTTTAAAAACATATTTTTTTAAAATTCCTGGCTAAGAGAATCTAGGCATATTACATGGAAGGAAATTTTCATGGGGGACAGCAGGTGGAATAATAGAGAAAGATAGTTGTGTGTTTTTTTCCTGGATCCTACCCTACGTTGTCTGAAATTGTACCAGCACCTTCACCATCATACCACTAGCCTCCCCCATAACATCAAATCTCCCTACCCTTAAGTACTAAGCCCTCCAATTGGTGTCTACTAATTGAGTCTGAGTGAAATGTTCATATAGCTTGAAAGGGAGATATGGGGTCAGATTATGGAGGAGCTTAGAAATTTGAATTTTACCCAGGAGATAATAAGGCCACAATGGAGACCGGTTGACAGGGCAAAGCATGATCCTAAAGGTATTTTTAGGAGATTCCTATATAGCAGTGATGGCGAACCTTTTGAGCTCGGCGTGTCAGCATTTTGAAAAACCCTAACTTAACTCTGGTGCCGTGACACATATAGACATTTTTTGATATTTGCAACCATAGTAAAACAAAGACATATTTTTGATATTTATTTTATATATTTAAATGCCATTTAACAAAGAAAAATCAACCAAAAAAATGAGTTCATGTGTCACCTCTGACACACATGTCATAGGTTCGCCATCACTGCTATATAGGATAGTTTGGACTGGGGAAGGACAGGATTTGTAGAACTCTATTGCAGAATAAAGCTAATTCTTTGGAGGGAGGGGCCGGAAGAGAAGAAGAAAGGGACTAACGTTTGTGGGAAACTTCTATGTGGCAGTCACTGTTGTAAAAGCATTTTACATACATTATCTCATTCAAGTCTAGCAATAATCATATCCATAAAGTACTCTCATTAACTCTGAATTGAGAAAGCAATGATTTAGAGTGGTTAAGACAATTGCCAAAAGTAAAAAGGTAGTAGCAAATGGAAGAGCTTGGATTCAAACACAGGTCTGCTTGATGCCAAAGTCCAAATTGGACATTCTCTACTTACTTGAGGCACTTGAAAACAGAAACTGAACAAAATGAAAAGGCAACCTATGGAATGGAAACTGTTTTTGCCAACATCTATCTGATAAGGGGCTAATATACTAAATGCATAAGGAACTCACAAACCTCAATAGAAAAAAAAAATTATCCAACTAAAAAGTGCGGAAAGGACCTGAAGATAAAGATTTCTAAAAAAATAAAAGGCATACAAATAGCCAAAAGGTATATGAAAGTTGCTCAATATCACTAACCATCAGGGAAATGCAAATCAAAATAATGAGATGTCACCTCACACTTGTTAAGAGATAACAAGTATTGGAGAGGATTTTCAGAAAAGGGAACCCTTGTACACTGTTGGGGATGTAAACTGGTATAACTAATAAGGAATAAAGTATGAAAGTTGCTCAAAATATTAAAAATAGAACTACCTAATGATTCACCAATTCTACTTCTGGGAATATATCCAAAGGAAAAAAATCAGGCAGGATCTCAAGAAGATATCTACAATCCTATGTTCGCTGCACCATTACTCACATTATTCCAAGATATGGAATGTTTGTTAATGGATGAATGGATAAAGAAAATGTCATACACACATACACACACACACACACACACACACACACACATCTCCTGCCATTTGCAACATGAATGAACCAGGAGGATCTTCAGCCAAATGAAAAAAGCCATACACTGAAAGACAAATAGCACATAATCTCACTTTTAAGTAGAATCTAAAGTACTGTAGTTGAACTCATAGAACCAGAGAACAGAATGGTGGTCATTGGGGGTGGGGGGAATAAAGTACAAAGTTTCAATTATGCAAGATGAGTAAATTCTGGAGATCTAATGTATAGCAATGTCAATATAGTTAACAATAATGCAGTGTATACTTGAAATCTGCTTAGAGGGTAGATCTTAAATGTTCTCACCACAAAATTAAAAAGAGAGAAAATAGAAACTATGTGAGTTGATGGATGTGTTAAATAGCATGATTGTAGGGATTATTTCACAATATCTGCAAGTACCAAAACATCATTTTGCACATCTTAAATATATATAATTTTTGTCAATTATACCTCAATAAAGATAGAAAAAAAAAACAAACAAAACCCATCATTCTAAGTGAAAAAAGTCGTACACAAAAGAGTAAATACTATATGATTCAACTGATATGAAATCCTAGAAAAGACCAGTTTAACCTGTAGTGACAGAAAGCAGATCAGTGATGCTCTGTGACTGGGAAGGGGGAAAGAGAATCTGTCTTAAGGGGTAATGGTAAGAACACCCTAAGTCTTGAGTAGCAGTGAGTCATCCTATGGATACATATTAGTCAAAACTCATCGATGCATGTGCTTAAAATGGGTGCATTTTATTGTATGGTAATAATACCTAAATAAACTTGATTTTGAAAGAAACAAAAATGTTTTCTAATTCTCTCAAAATTTGTTGCTCAATTTTTCCAATTAAAATTTAAGAATAAATGAGAAGGAACACCAGGAGAGATTCTTTTAAGTGAAAAAGAATTTTATAAAAAATACCATAATACTGGGTTAAAAATATTGGGTTTTTCTAAATGTATACTTATTTGGGATTTCACAATCAACAATTCTTGTCATTTACTGCTTTTTAAAAATCGCATGATAATGGATCTAACACCTTCTATTCACATGTTCTTCTATAGCAGGGGTCCTCAAACTTTTAAACAGGGGGCCAGTTCATTGTCCCTCGGACCATTGGAGGGCTGGGCTATAGTTTAAAAAAAAACTATGAACAAATTCCTATGCACACTGCACACATCTTATTTTGAAGTAAAAAAACAAAACGGGAACAAATACAGTATTTGTATTTGCATGTGGCCCGCGGGCCGTAGTTTGAGGACCCCGGTTCTATACTATCCAAAGCAGAACAGAAAGAGCATCTGACCCAAGACAGGTTTTTCTCATCTAAATGTCCAATGTACTTGTTAGGAGTGCTTTGACATTAAGGTAAGAAATTCAGAATGCTTTCCAAGTTTGTTAATTAATAGCATCCCTAGACAAATATCTTCTTACTGCTGTGCCTGATTACTAAATCTCCCTGCTTTAAGGCAGCAGATGGCTTAAGTTCTCCCAGAATTAAAAAGGAAATAATTGAGAATTCCTTGTGATTCAAGGGACTCAATTTAATCAGTTTATCCTGTTTTATAAGCTACAAATATCCTAGAAAAAAAGGAAGATGATCAAAATGGCAGTGAATGGTTGTTATCATCTAATTGTGTGAGTAGTGTGCAATATCTTTATAGCACCACTTGATGACATATTGCTATCATAAAATCAGCATGTACTAAACCTAACCAAAGCCTCCATCAATCTTTCTTCAGGAACTTTTTCTTATGACATCACTCTTCCTCTCTAGGTTTAGAAAATAATATAACTTGCAGGATTCCTTAAGCAGTCTTTAAAATACCTCTGATTCAAAAATAAGACTTAATAATAAAACATTTCCTAAAAATTTCATCTTAAGGTTCACTTGGATCAGAGACCTTTTCTGGATTAACCTAGACTATATCAACCCTATGAACTAACAATATTTAAATATCTGTATAAGGAAAATTTTATTTTAATTTTAATCCTCACCTAAGGACATGCTTAAAGGTAGGGGGAGGGGGAGACACAGCCCAGGTGTGTGCCCTGACCAGGAATCAATCTGGCACCCTTTCAATGGACAGGACGATGTTCAATAAACTGAGCCTCTCTAGCTGGGTTAAGCAATATTTTTAAACTGTTTTTTACAATCAGTCCTATGTCACCATGTTATATGGTCCCTTCTAGACTAAAAGCCATCTAAAGGCAGGAATTAAAATATCTGTATCCATTACATTATAAAAACACATTGCTCACTGATGTTCAACAAATGTATAATTAATTGTATTTTCTTTTTTAAGACTTTCATTGATTTTTATAGAGAGGAAGGGAGAGAAACACCAATGTGAGAGGGAAATATCAATAGGCTGCATTCTGCACACCACCAACCGGGGATCGAGCCCCGCAACCCAGGAATGTGCCCTGACCAGAATTGAACTGGCAGCCTTTTAGTGCACAGGACAATGTCCAACCAACTGAACCACACCAGCCAGGGCAGGGCTGCAATTCTATCTTATCATCTACCTGTTGAATGGAATAAGCCATGACCAACATGACCATATAAAGTATATCACTAGCTTGTTCCACATTGGTGTTTTCCACAACCATTCTACTCACTTAATCTGTCTGTTGCTATATAACTATAGTCAGGTTGCTTGCAAAAATAGGGCCTGTTTCTTTTTTACACAAATACCTCTCTAAATCTATCATATGTTTCCCATAATAGCATGAATAAATTGTATATTTTGCAGATGTTCTAGCCTCTCCACTGCATTTTCCATGAAATTAGCTTTGAATGGCAATTAATTTTGTTTGAAAGCACATTTTTAATATTCTTTATTATTTAGCAATATCTCAGTTCCTTTAATATATAATTTTAGAATTACTTGTTTTTTGACATAAAACAAGGAACCAAAATGAAAAAAGAAAAAAAATGATACCCAACTTCTTACACAAATTGCTTACACCATTCTCCACACTACCTACACCCACCAACATACACACATAGGAACACAAAACCCTGACCTGTAGCACAACTACCTACCGCTTGATATTTTGGTAGAGAGATGAGAAAATAATACAAAAACGAAATGAAGAGGCTACCTGATATTTTGATAATGTAAAAAGGTTTAGACAACAAAATGATTAAATATTCTGATTATTTTAAATCCAGCAGTATGTGAAGCAATCACCTTCATCCTATCTTCAGGACTCGACCAATCTCTCTCTGATCTATATTCCAGAAGAGCATGGGATCACAAGTAGCTCAGTATGGGGTAAAAGATGAAGTAGGGATTAGGCACCATCTAGCACACCCACGATAGCAAACTAGAGTCACACATGTTTATCACACATATTTTTTCCACAAAAGAATATCAGTCATAATTCATTTTTGTTTGCTAAATGGTCACCATTTCAAATGATCTGATCTCTTAAAGCGATGATGATCATACTTATTTGATCTCTAGTGAAATACAAATTTAGCATTACAATCATGAAATTCATTCTGTTTTCCAGTAGAAAATACTTTTAAGTGGCTACTTGTTTTGGGTAGGTTTCTTGATTTTGCTAACCCTGTAAGACACTGGGGATGAGGTAGGAGAATAATTCCTCTAAAATTTTCCACAGTGGTATACATAAATCATGAGGTAATACTCTTTCATAATGATGGTTTTGGAGGACAAAATCACCCCTCACTTGAAGGTTAACTCCACTGTGGGCATTTTTTAAATAGTTCTGCTTTTTATAAATATTAAAGAAACATATTTTAATGAAAAAGAAAAACCAAACAATTCAAATATGACTAAAGTAGGAAGAAAAGGAACCATGCAGTCTGGATGGTAGTAAGAGATAGAACTAGGTTCAGAAGTATCTGATATAATATATAATCCTTGGAAGAAAAAAGAAATAGTGCTTTTATATTTCATACAATTCTTTAGATATGGTTATGCCAATATGCCGCCATCAAAATAGTCACATTGCCCGGGCAGTGTTGCTCAGTGTCGACCTATGCACCAGGAGGTAATGATTCAATTTCCAGTCAGGGCACTGCCCGAGTTGCCAGCTCAATCACCAGTGTGGGGCATGCAGGAGGAAGCCAATCAATGATTCTCTCTCATCATTAATGTTTCTCTCTCTCCCTCCCTCTCCCTTCTTCTCTGAAACCAATAAAAATATTTTTTAAAAAGTCAGGTCAAACAGCCATATCAAAATGCTCTGCTTTGAAAAGAAACTAGTGAAACACAGGAGGGTAAGATGTGGCAAAGGGGATATGCTCTCGAGAGGTCTATATCATTTTGATCAATACTGGAGAAGCCATCAAAGGTATGTGATAAACAGCTGCATGATAACTGAAATTTCTCTTATTTTAAAATCAATTTCTGCATCACATTATATCCTGATCCTAAATTGTATTTCAAAAATGCTGAATTCAATAATAACTTGATAGCTACTCATTGCCAGGTGTTATTCATTATTCTTTACATACACTGTATTATGTAGTAATCATAGTACCCCAGAGAAATAGTTATTATCCCATTTTGAAGACAAAAAAGCTTGTGGGCTCCAAGAGGTTATAGAACTATAAGGTCATATGGACTTAAAGCGTTATCACAGGTGCTTACCACTCACTGATGACTCACTGGTGAAAAACTAGGACCTTATTTTGCTGCACTTTCTGGAATAGTTACTATTAATAATAAATAATAGTCATTTCTAGGTTTAACTTATTTTTTCTATAATTCTGCAAAAAAAGTGCCATTTGGATTGAAAGTGGAAAAAAATAAAAAGCCTTAAACATTCATAAATGATTAGAAAAAAATAACAGGAATGCAATTATATTGCAAGATTTCTACACATGTAGAATGATACAATTGCTTTCCATAGTAATTGGCCTTTTGCTCCAGCAGAAATATGTCAATATTAAATCACAGTGAAATGATTGATTATATTATAACCTAAAGCCAAATGTACATTATACAATTGAATACATTTAATTTAAGAGTAATTTTCATTAGAATATATTTAAATCCTCACACCAAGCAACAATTCAAATCTGAAGTAATATCATTTTTCAGTTGTGGTGGCTGGCTTATATACAAGGTTGTAGAAAACAAAAATTCCAGCTTTAAAAACCATAACTTTATGAATGTATGGATGCAAATAGCTTTACTTAACCTTATTTTGTCCATTAAATAATGTAGGCTGTTCCTAGGTATCAATCAATGCTATAATGTATAAAATATCATTCATCCTATATAATAAAAGCCTAATATGCAAATAGACCAAACAGCGGTGGAACGACTGGTTGCTATGATGAGCACTGACCACCAGGGGGCAGATGCTCAACATAGGAGCTGCCCCCATCCCACAGGCCCCAGGCCAGCCAAGGCAGGTGCCAGCGGAGGAGGGGGGGAAATTGCCCCACTGGTTGCCCCACAGAGGGAGGCAACCAGCGGTGCTGGCAGGGTGATCAGGGGGCGGGGCTGGCTAGCGAGAGGTCCAGCACTGGTCCCTGATTTCGTCGCTGGAGCGGGAGGTGCCAGGCTTGCCAAGACGGGTGCCAGAAGCGCCCCCCCAAACCACCCTGCCAGTCACCCCACAGATCAGCACTGATTGCGAGCCAGGCCTAGGGACCCTACTCATGCACGAATTTTGTGCATCGGGCCTCTAGTATATAATAAATACAATTCTGTGAATTCTGATGTCACTCAGGCATTTAATTTATCCCAGTGTCTTGGATAAAGCAATTTAACAACCTAAGCATACTTTTACCTTGATGACCAGTGTTACACAGATTTATTCCAATGCATTTCTATTTAGCCATTATTATCAAACATATTCTTCACATTTATTTAAAATCTATATAATATAGTAGTTAGAACCACGCAGATGTATATTTGAATATTGGCTCTGCCACTAAGTATTTGGTGTGACGTTGAAAAAGTTGTTTAACGTTTTTGAGGTTGGGTTTCTTCTTCCATATAAAGAGGAATAAAAATAATTATGGCATGCCGGTTGGCATGAATTAGTGGTTGGGCATCAGTCTATGAACCAGGAGATAACATTTCGATTCCCAGTTGGGGCACAGGCCTGGGTTGTGGGCTCAGTCCCCAGTGGGGGCATGCAGGAGGCAATCAATCAATATTTCTCATCATTGATGTTTCTATCTCTCTCTCCCTCACCCTTCCTCTCTGAAATCAACAAAAATATATTTTAAAAAATAATTATGGCACAATATTCTTATGAGGTTACTGTTAAATTACATATGTTACAGTATTTGGCCCTGAGCAGGCACTCAGTGCATGGAAGTATATTTCCTTTCTTAAAATATTACATGACTGGGAACCAAGCTGGCGGCATAAGGTAAACACCTGTACATGCTGTCTCCCACAGCCACATCAAAACTACAACTGAAAGACAAAACAGCTATCATCCAGAACCATGGGAAAGCTGGCTGGGTGGAAGTTCTAAAACTAGAAGGAAAGAAAAAGGCTCATTGGGACTGGGTAGGAGGTGCAGAGGTGCCAAGAGTGGAGGTACAGAGGCACACGCAAAACGGGCTGGCATCTGGGTGCAGTTTTTTTTCAATCGGAAGGGAGATACAAGCTCCCAACTGCTCTGAACTCCAGTTTCTGGCGAGACTCTGGGGACCCAGACACCAATGGAGAGAAAGTGGACTGTCTGGCATTGGGTCAGAAAGTGAGAGTGGCTTTCTCGCAGAGGTGCTCACAGGGATCATTGTTATTGCGTGGGGGCACAGGGCATGGTACGCAGAGATGACTAACGGGCAGCCATCACTGTTTGCTCCGCCCTGGTGATTCCCTGAGACCCCACCCCAGCCAAGTTGTGCGCAGCAGCTTTTGCATATGAATGGCCTGTCCTTTTGCAGCCTAATCTAACAAACTGCAGCTGGGTTAGAGAGCTCCAAAACTTCTAAACCCTAAACAAAGAGAAGAAATCTGCAGATCCCATTGTAGCTCCTGCTGGGTGGTCTCAGGCAGTGGCTGACTTTGCACCTCCTTGTAGATCCAGGAGCCAGATACCAGATTTCCACT
>NW_006283567.1:369567-369897 GCF_000327345.1 Myotis davidii
ATGAAAAAGGACCAACTAGAAATTAAGCATACACTGACTGAAATAAAGAATCATATACAGAAATTCAACAGTAGACTAGAGGATCCCAAGAATCAAATCAAAGATTTGAAACATGAGGAAGCAAAGAACAGCCAACCAGAAAAGCAAAAAGAAAAAAGAATCCAAAAATATGAAGATAGTGTAAGGAGCCTCTGGGACAACTTCAAGCATACCAACATCCGAATTATGTGGGTGCCAGAAGAGTGAGAGTAAGATGTTGAAAACCTATTTGAAAACTCCTGGAAGGTATCAAGGGAAAGATCAACAACAGTACAACCATAGTAGGGGACT
>NW_006283568.1:0-387 GCF_000327345.1 Myotis davidii
AAGGTGAAAAAAGAAAAAAAATGCAGTAGTGAATGTCCTTAGGTTCTTCTACTCGTCAGTGTGGCTCGCCTTAGTCCTATCCAGAGCTGGTTCTTTAATCGTTACCCTGCTCTGTGTTGTTGCTGGAATTGAAAACTCAAAATTGAGTGGATAAAAAAGCAGTGGTGTTTATCTTTCTCTGATTGGCTTATTTCGCTTAGCATAATGCTTTGGAGGTCCATCCATGTTGTTGCAAATGGTAAGAATTCCTTCTTTTTTACTGCAGCATAGTATTCCACTGTGTAAACGTACCATAGTTTTTTAATCCACTCATCTTCTGATGCGTACTTAAGCTGTTTCCAAATCTTAGCTAGAGTAAATTATGCTGCTATGAACATAAGGGTGCAT
>NW_006283569.1:0-273 GCF_000327345.1 Myotis davidii
CGGAGACAGATGGCTTGCTATGACATGTGTTGAACACCTGGGGGTGGCGCGGAATGAAGGAACACTCTGGCCGGCAGCCAGCAGCTGGAGAAGGGAGGCCGTGGCCTGCAGCCAGAAGGCCCTGATCAGCCCTGATTGCCGGCCAGGCCTAGGGACCCTACCCGTGCATGAATTTTGTGCACCGGGCCTCTAGTCCATATATTTAAGTAATGCTTCTCCATGTGTGCTCCCTGCCCAGAGTCTTGGTAAATGCAGGCTTGAGATGGGGCCAAG
>NW_006283570.1:0-276 GCF_000327345.1 Myotis davidii
TCAATGATGAGAGGGAATCATTGATCAGCTTCCCCGCTACTGGGAATCGAGCCCACAACCCTGTCATGTATCCTGATGGGGAATTGAACTGTGACTTCCTGGTTCATAGATCCATGCTCAACCACTGAGCCACACCAACCGGGCAATTCTTATTTTTTTTAATTCTCACCTGAGGATATTTTTTCCATTGATTTTTTTTTTTTTAGAGGGAATGGGAGGGAGGGAGGAAGGGGGGACAGAAAGAAAAACATCGATGTGAGAGACACATCAATTGGT
>NW_006283571.1:0-857 GCF_000327345.1 Myotis davidii
TATCAACACATTATATGAAGTAAAAAGCAAGTCAATGAAACAACAATCCTTTCTATGAAGTCAAATCCAGTATATGATGTAACAATTCTCTCTATGAAGTAACAATACTGTCTATGAAGTAACAATCCTGTCTATGAAGTAACAATCCTCTGTATGAAGTCACAATCCAGTCTATGGAGTAACAATACTCTCTATGAATTTACAATTTTGTATATGATGTAACAGTACAGTCTATGAAGTATCAATCCTGTCTATGAAGTAACATTCCTGTCTATGAAGTAACAATCCTCTCTATGAAGTCACAATCCAGTCTATGGAGTAACAATCCTCTCTATGAAGTTACAATTCTGTTTATAACGTAACAGTACAGTATATGTAGTCATGATCCTGTCTAGTAAGTAACAATCCTGTCTATGAAGTATCAATCCTCTCTATGAAGTCACAATCTAGTCTATGAAGTAATAATCCGCTCTTTGAAGTCACAATCCTGTTATGATGTATCACTACAGTATACGAAGTAACAATCCTGTCTAGGAGGTATCAACACATTATATGAAGTAAAAATCAAGTGTATGGGGTAACAATCCTGTCTATGAAGGAAAAATAGAGTCTATGAAGTCACAATCCAGTCTATGCGGTAACAATACTCTCTATGAAGTCATAATCTTTCTTTATAGTAACAATCCTGTCTATGAACTAACAACCCTCTCTATGAAGTCACAATACTGTCTATGATGTAAAATACAGTCTATGAAGTAACAATCCTGTCTATGAAGTAACATTCCTGTCTATGAAGTCACAATCCATCTAGGACCTAACAATATTCTCTAAGAAGTCACAATACTGTCTATGATGTA
>NW_006283572.1:0-651 GCF_000327345.1 Myotis davidii
TTCTTCTTTGATCTCATTGGTAACCCAATCTATGTTTAGTAACATGCTATTCAGTTTCCAAGTGTTTGTGTATTTTGGGTTGTTTTCATTGTGGTTTCCTTCTAATATTATGCCTTCGTGGTGTGAGAAGATGCCTGGTATGATTTCAATCTTCTTGAATTTGGGGAGACTTTGTTTTGACCCAATATGTGGTCTATTTTTGAAGATGTCCCATGAGCACTTGAGAAGAACATATATTTTGTGGCTTTGGGGTGAAGTGTTCTGAAGATGTCAATTAAGTCCATCGGATCTAGTGAGTCATTTAGGATTGCTGTTTCTTTGCCGATTTTTTGTCTAAAGGATTTATCCAGTGATGTCAGGGATGTATTAAAGTCCCCTACTATGATTGTATTGTTGTCGATCTCTCCTTTGATATCTTCAAGGAGTTTTGTTGTGTATTTGGGAGCTCATGCAATGGGTGCATATATGTTATGTTTATCAGGGTTATATCTTCTTGTTGTATTGATCCCTTTAGTATTATGATGTGGCCTTCCTTATCTCTTGATATGGCCTTCACTTTGAGGTCTATTTTGTCCGATATAAGTATTGCTACCCCAGCTTTCTTTTCATTTCCACTTCCCTTAAAGATATTTTTCCATCCCTTCACTTTCA
>NW_006283573.1:0-248 GCF_000327345.1 Myotis davidii
GACTACATGACTCACTCAAGTAACAGAGTGCAGATATGCTACTCTTTTGTTTGCTTTAAGAAAACTCATCCTAAGCCTACTGCATGGGAGAACATATTTGCCAGTGTCATCTCCGATAAGGGTTTAATCTCCACAATTTATAGGGAACTCATACAACTTAACAAGAGGAAGATAAACAATCCAATCAAAAAATGGGCAAAGGAAACTAAATGGAAACTTTTTGAAAGAGGACATACAGAAAGCCAAGA
>NW_006283574.1:0-2790 GCF_000327345.1 Myotis davidii
CCTCCGCCATTTTTCCTCCACCGAGGATATTTTCATTTATTGTTAGAGGGAAAGGAAAGAAGAGAGAGAGAAACATCAATGATGAGAGACAATGATTGTTAGATTGCATCCTGCATGCCACATACAGGAGATGTTGTCGTCAACCTGAACATGTGCCCTGACCAGGAATCAAACAGTGACCTCCTGGTTCATACGTTGATGCTCAACCACTGAGCCATGCTGTATGGGCTGTTCCTGCACTGTTAAGATTCACAGAGCTCCCTGTGTACCTGGGCTCTTGTCAGCCAGACTTTGGCAACATTATAGGTGACCAGGCCCCAGCCCTTCCCTCACTTCCCTCTGACATTAATACCTATGGGCCTGTCCACCATGATGCTCTGAAGCTCAGGGGCCCCTGGAGGTTCCCTCAGCACAGGCGTGAGCTGTTGGAAGTGCTCCCGGGTCAGTGCTCAGCGGTGTGTCCACCTGACACAGGAGGGACCTGCACAGACTTACATCATATGTGGGCACTGTATGTTTTTTCGCTCGCCTGGTAAATTCTGTAACGGGCTCAGCCGGGTGGCCTAGGCTGGCTTCATGCCACCTGAATGGCCCTGGCCCTGGCATCTCAGGGAGGGCCTGGCACGAGATGGGCATGAGGGGATGATGTAAGAGGCTGGCAGGCAGAAGCAGTTAGGGGCAATTAGGGAGGCAGGCAGGCAAATGGTTAGGAGGCATCAGTCCTGGATTTTGAGGGGGTTCATTTAAGGCAACACTTACCAGAGTGGGAAGGAGAGGCAGACACAGCCATACGGGATGTCCTGTGCAGGCCCCATGGGGTGAGAGTGTGGGCGGCAGAGGACAGAGGGTGAGGATGGGGTGGTGTCTGTGGAGCTGGAGGCACAGCAGAGGTGGGTGGGACCATGTCTCCTTTCAGCAGGTTCTCAGGATGCAGGTGGTTCTGGAGGGGAAGCGGGACTGTGTTGGGACACGTCCCCTGGGACCAGGTTCTGAGACTCACAGGGAACAGGGCCCAGTAGTGCTGTAGAAGGGCCCTTCACTGGGCCTCCTTCCTGCCTCCATCCAGGGTCATACTGGGAGCTGCGTCCATCTCCCAGGCTCACAAAGGGGCAGTGCACACAGGGGTCAGACCGTGAACCTCCATTGTGCAGCCATGTCAGTGAGAGGCAAGTGGCTAACTGCCCCCAAAAGGGTCCTCCTGGAGCAGAGCAAGGGGTTGATCACACTTAGGTGAGGTTTGGGGCCTGGACTCCGTGTTCCCCGCTCAGCACTGTGTGGAGGGTGGGGGACGTCGCTCTCAGTGAAGGGACAGGAATCCCTACAATGATTGCCTTGCCAACCCAGAGAGTGACCATCAGGGACATGGTGACTGCGAGCCCCCTGGTGGTCACAGCCTCTCCTGCAGGGAGTTTTGTGTCTGGGCTCACACTGACTTCCCATCACTGTGTCTGTTGTACAGTAATACAGGGCCATGTCCTGGGCTCTCAGGCTGTTCATTTGCAGATATAGCGTGTTCCTGGCGTTGTCCCTAGAGATGGTGAATCGGCCCTTCACAGCGTTGTCATGGTTTGTGGTACTTCCATCAGGATTAATTTCACCAAGCCACTCCAGCCCCTTCCCTGGAGCCTGGCGTGCCCAGCTCATCCAGTAGCTACTGAAGGTGAACCCAGAGGCTGCACAGGAGACTCTCAGAGACCCCCCAGGCTGCACCAAGCCTCCCCCAGACTCCACCAGCTGCTCCTCACACTGGACACCTGCAAACACAGAGACACAAGGTGGAATGAGAATCACATGGAAGCACCAACAGGCACAGGCACAGGTCTCAGCGCTCCCCTCTCCTGAGAACGACCTTGAGAAATGATCAGGAGGAAAACGCAGCTTGGCACCAAGTCCATGGTGGAGCCGCTGGGGTCCTGTCTCTGGTAATTGGGCTCTCGGTGTATCCCCAACATGCCTGGCAAAGTCCCTCTTTTATGAGCAGGAGGAGTGCCCCATTTGCATGGAGTCTGCATATAAGGTGCAGCTGGGACCCAGGGCTTCATGCCTGACCTTGTCATCGTAGGGGCGACCCCAGATGGTAAAGGACTCAAGGATACTGGCCACAAGGGGTCCCGTCTTGACCCCTTCCTTCCCTCGTTTATTACATGGGAAGTAGCCAAAGGCTCTGCCAAAGGGGCAGGTGACAGGGAGCAGAGGGCTGGGACCTTCAAAGGGCAGCCTGGCTGGTTCCTGCAGGAAAGTTGTTCATCTCCAGAATGATGGGCAGCTCCAAATGGGGAGGAGGGGCTGCACTTCCACGTGAGCTTTCAGGTCCCAGTGTGGCTGCCAGCCAGGCTAGAAGGTGCCTTCTCCAATCAGAATAAACAATCACGGGGAACTGAGCAGGATGACTATGTCATACAATTCCAGCTGGTTCCCCCACATTCTATTCCTGCCCCTATAAAAACTCGAACCTCTACAGGTGAGGAGGCAGGAGAGCTGGGCTGGACACTGTGGCCACAGCTCCATCTCTGAACTGCCGTTACTCTCACAAGCACACACCTGCCTCCCGAAACCACAGATTTCACTCAACTTCCCTGCTGTTCACTTGCAAAATCCTGGTTTCCAGCCTCTCAAAGTGGGAGAATTTCCATCATTTACACATATCGCCCTGGCTGGTGGAGCTCAGTGGTTGGAGCGTCATCCCCACACCAAAGGGTTCAAACTCTTTACAGTCACCACCATCATCATATGGAGGTAACAGGTCTTTATAATTGGGTGCACCTCCCTCTCCACATGGGAAGAAACGGG
>NW_006283575.1:0-672 GCF_000327345.1 Myotis davidii
GACGCTCTATCCACTGAGCCACACTGGCCGGGCCTTTCTCTCATTTTTTTTTCAAATTCTTCCAGTTGCATCACAGAATGAAGTTCATTTAAATTTATTTTTATTTTTTTTTTAAATTATTTTTTCATTTCTATCAGATCAGGTCTCGTGTGGTCTGCCCGTGAGATAAGGGTTCGAGCCCTCCGGTCTTTGATCTAAAGTTGAGTCCCCGCGACTGAAACCTGGGAGACGTGGGAACGCTTGGTGACGTCTTATATATATTTTTTTGAAATCTTATTTTTTTTTAAAAAAACCTATTTTTATTGATTCCTCAGCTGTCACCTTCCCTGAGCTGCATCCTCCCTCATCACTCACCACTCATTCCCCGGCTGTCCACCTTCTACAAATCATGTTGAAATTCCTTATCCACTGGAAACCTCCATCCCCATTCTCAGTGTTGTTGCTGGTTTACACATTTATATCCCTTTAGTGTCATTTTCATAGGGTCTTAGAGGGAGAGCTGGCTTGGGCATGAAATTTCTTCTTTTTTTCTTTTCTATTTTTCTTGTTTTCTTTTCTTTTTCTTTCTTTTTCTTTCTTTTTTCTTTTTTATTTTTTTGCGTGTGTGTGAAATCTCTTCTTGTCTCTCTGTCTCCCCCGCAGTTCAACAGACGCTCCTGGCGAAATAGAATA
>NW_006283576.1:0-324 GCF_000327345.1 Myotis davidii
ATTCTTTTCATTTTTCAAAATATATTTTTATTGATTCAGAGGGGAAAAGAGAGGGAGCGATAGAAACATCAACGATCAGAGGGAATCATGGATCAGCTAGCTCCTGCATACCCTCCAATGAAGATTGAGTCTCCAACCAGAGCTTATGCCAGTCAGGGAATTGCACTGACATTGTGGTTCATACATCAAAGGTAAACCACCCAGGAATGCTAGCCAGTAATTTCTCACATTTTCTGCAGTGTAAAGATTTCCTCCACTATACACATCTCTGTTATTCACTACATTTTGAGATGTAGGTACAGGCTCTTGAAAGCTCTACATTTG
>NW_006283577.1:0-254 GCF_000327345.1 Myotis davidii
GGGACTAATCCAATATGAATGGTGTCCTTATGAGAAGAGGGAGAGACACCAATACTTTCCCTCCCCCACTACTATCTATTTCTCTCTCTTTGTATAAATCAATAACTTTTATAAATCTTTTTAAAAATATGTGACTCTCAGATATTTGGAGACTCTGGAAATTCAGTTAAGGGACTGAGGACTGGTGTATGTTTTGTGTGTACAGAGATATGATCTAAATATGTTTTCTGCCATATACACACAAGACATATTAT
>NW_006283578.1:0-444 GCF_000327345.1 Myotis davidii
CCCCTGCTGTCCATGTCCATTGGTTTGGCTTATGTATGTGTATACAAGTCCTTCAGTTGATCTCCTCCCCTTACCCCCGCCCTCCCCTACTTTCCTTCTGGGGATTGATAGCCTGATTGCTGTCTCTCAGTCTTTGGATCTGTCTCTTTTATTAGAAATTTCAAGCCAGCTGAAAATGAAAGCAATTAGTGAATGAATCTGATGCTGGGTCTACATAACACATAACACATACATTAGTATAATAATAGATTTGACTTTTTCTTTCTTTGTGCAACCAAATCATTTTTTTCATGTAAAAGATGAGATTTTTTTTTTACAGCAATACAGCCAAAACTGTAAAAGAAATATATATTTTCTCACTGCATTTCCATATCTATATACATATATAATATATAAATATATACATTCCACCTGCACTTTCATAAATATATATATATATATATA
>NW_006283579.1:0-253 GCF_000327345.1 Myotis davidii
AGTCACCTCCTCAAAGAAGCCCTGATTTCCCAAACTAAAATAGGTCCCTTCACAGCCTTTCCAATCATGTCCTTCCATTTCCTTCTTCTTCTTTTTTTAATCCTCACCTGAGGATATACTTTCCATTTATTTAATTTATTTTTTTAGAGAGAGTGGAGGGAAGGGAAAAAGGAGAGGGAGGGGAAGAGAGAGAGACATCCATGTGAGAGAGACGCATGGATTGGTTAGTTGCCTCCCCCATGTGCCCCAACCA
>NW_006283580.1:0-682 GCF_000327345.1 Myotis davidii
CTTTGTCCTGAACATTTGCCATAGTAATTATGAGGTCTTGTGGGTCTTTTGGGGTTCATCTTTTTTGGGACTTTCTGCGCTTGTGTGACATTTTTCTTCCCCACATCAGGGAAGTTTTCTGACATTATTTCTTCAAATAGGTTTTCTAACCCTTGTTCGCCTTCCTGTCATTCTGGCACCACCATTATTACTATGTTGATTTGTTCCCTGTTGTCCCAAAGCTCCCTTAGGCTCTCCTCCTGTCTTTTAATTTTTTTCTCCAATTGCAGTTTAGTTTGGGTGTGTTTTGCTAACTGTCTTCTAATTCATTAATTCAGTCCTCCACTTCTCCTAGTCTACTGTTGAAACTTTCCATGGTGTTTTTTAATTCCCTTTATTGATTAAGATATTACAAATGTGTCCTTATGCCCCAAATGTACCCTCATCCTCCCAATTCTGCCCTCACCCTCATCCCCTGTTGTCCACATGAATCTCTTATGCTTATATGCATGTATACAAGCCCTTTGGTTGATCTCTCCCCCTCACCTCCACCCTCCTCTATCTTGCCTCTGAGTTTTGGGAATCTGATCAATGCTTTTCTGTCTCTGGATCTGTTTTTGTTCATCGGTTATGTTGTTCATTATAATCCACAAATGAGTGAGAGTATATACAATTTATCTTTCTCTGACTGACTTATTTCACT
>NW_006283581.1:0-942 GCF_000327345.1 Myotis davidii
GGATTAAGAAGTACAAATTGGTAGTTACAAATTAGGCAGGGGGATGTAAAGTACAGCACAGGAAATACAGTGGGGCCTTGACTTATGAGTTTAATTCGTTCCGTGAGGGAGCTCGCAACTCAAATTACTCGTATGTCAAATCAAAAAGTGAACGAGTGAGACATGTGATGCTGGGCTGATGTGGCGTTCACTGTGATGTTTGCTGCGCCAACTAGCGGTGGGGTATCTGAAGCTGGCTCGTAATCCGACATTTAGCTCGCAACTCAAAGCAAAAAATTGGCCAAGAGACAGCTCGTATCTTGAAAAACTCGTTAGTCGGGACACTCGTAAGTCAAGGCCCCACTGTATAGTCAATAATATTCTAATAACTAGGTGTGGTGTCTGATGGTATTAGACTTTGTAAGTTATATACATGTCTAATCACTAACTTGACACCTGAAACTAATATATTGTGTCAGCTTATTGAGAAAAAAAAAAAGTAAGCCCTAGCTAGTTTGGCTCAGTAAATAGGGCATCGGCCTGCAGACTGAAAGGTCCCAGGTTCTATTCTGGTCAAGTGTATGCCCTTTTCTGTCTTTTACTTTCTCTTCCACTCTCTCTGAAAATTAACCGAAAAATATCCTTGGGTGAGGATTAAAAAAAATTTTTTTAAATCAAATGGTGCATACACACACACACACACAGAGGAATATTGTATTATTCAGCCATTAGAAAAAAATATTCTGCCACTTGAAACAACACATTCATGGACCTTGAGGGCATGATGCTTTGTGAAATAAGTCAGAAAGAGAGAAATACCACATATTCTCACTTATCTGTGGACTCTTTAAAAAAAGCAAGTCCAACCCTGCCTGGTTTAGCTCAGTGGATAGAGCGTCGGCCTGCACACTGAAAGGTCCAGGGTTTGGTACCTGTCAAGGGCACATGCCCAGGTTGTGGGCT
>NW_006283582.1:0-1597 GCF_000327345.1 Myotis davidii
GAGGAAAGGTCAAGGGCTCCAAACCCCATGACCTGCTGCAGGAGGAAAGGTCCCCCTGGGGGTGAGGTCCTTGTTTTCCCAGTTTTGCCCCTTGCTAGGCACCCAGGGCTTTCCATCCTGGTGACCTTCTGTGCCTGGCCCATCGTCCTTGCTCAGCTCATGTCTGTCTAACTGCGACCACAATATCAGGGTTGGTGGTTCCCAGAATCCACTGAATGATACACTGAGAATGCCAATGTCAGCCGCTTTTCAAACAGAGAGCAAAGAGGGATTCTGACTAAGCATGGTAGACTGAGCACCTCCATGTTTCTCTCTGCTGCCACATTAAAGCAAAAGGAAAGGAGTGAAACAGGTAGAAGCCCACAGGGCACGGGAGAGGAGACCGAAGTGTCCGCGGGAAGTTGAGAAGCTGACTGGGCAGGACAGAGAAAGGAAAACCTGGAGACCCCCCTGACCCCCCCGCAAAGAGGAGCCAGTGAGGCATGGGCAGATCCCCACCATAGAACCACAGAAAGCTCAGAAATCGATGCCATTTGAAGACAGGGTATGGAGCGGGGCCCAAATCAGGAGCGTGATACCCCAGAGTGGTTCCTCACCCCATTTCACCAGGAACTATCCCTGCTTTATGCAAACCACATCCCAAAGCAAACTTTATTCACCAGAGATTGAACCTGGGAAGTGCTGGCTTGGGGACATGGGGACAAGTATGGGAGGGGATGAGGCAATAGAATGAAAAATGGGGATTTGCTGTAAGTTTGCAAGCCAGATGGGAAAACTTGCCATTTTCCTCCTGGGGGCTCTGGGTAGCTGGGCAAATGGTGACATTTGGGTGACTCCACTGCAACCCCCCATGGCGAGACCCACCATTAGAAGCTCTGCCCGTGCACAGAGCTTCCAGGCACCTTTGAATGCCTCACTCGTAGATATGAGCCATCAGCCAAGGATTCCTAGATTATATTAAGGAAAGCATCCAGTGTAAGAAAGCATAAGCCAAAGTAAATAGGAAACAGCTTGAAGAAAGCAAACACTAGGCAGGGAGTAAAAGGAAAACCACCTTCGCCACCACAATTGATATTCTCAGAGAGACAAGAGATGGTTTTATTCCCACAGAACGAGAACAAGGGGCCTTTTTTTAAAAAATTGAGGTATAATTCACATCATAAAATTCAACCTTTTAAAGTATACAGTTTAGCGGGCGGGGGGGAGGGTGGTTTAAGCACCTTCACAAGGTGTGTAACCATCACCACAATCTAATTCTGAAACATTTTCCTCTTCCCCAAACAAACTCTCAGACCCATACGCAGTCACTCCCCACTCTTTCATCCAACACCACCCCCAGGCTTGGCAGCCCCTAATCTACTTTCTGTCTCTCTAGACTCGCCTATTCTGGACATTTCAGAAGTAGAATCATACAATATGTGGCCTCTGTGTCTGGCTTATTTCACAACACATGATGTTTTCAAGGTTCATCCATGTTGTAGCACGTATGAGCGCTTCATTTCTTTCTGTGGCTGAATAATATTGCATGTATGGCTGTTTCACCTTTTATTTATCCACTTTATCAGTTGATGGGCATTTGGGTGATTTTGAGAAGAGG
>NW_006283582.1:4860-8233 GCF_000327345.1 Myotis davidii
GGGGCAACAATCCACAGGGGCTGGTCAGTCCTCTGCTCGAGGCTTCAAAAGGCCAATATCAAGGTGTCAGCTCTGGAGGCTCTGGGGAGAACGTGCCTCCAAGCTCCTTCAGGTGCGTGGGCGCCTGATCCTGTGGGTGTAGGACTGAGGTCCGTTTCCTTGCTGGCTGGCGGCTCCAGAGGCCTCTCCAGTCCTTGTGCATAACCCCCTGCGGCTCAGAGCCAGCGGCAAGACACCAAGGCCTCTCCCGCTTGGCTCCCTCTTCCGCTGCCCGCTGGAGAAAGCTCTCTGCTTTGAAGGCACCTGTGCTTAGATTCGTCCTGCCCAGGCCATCCAGGACACTCCCTAACCTTAAAGTCCATGACCTTAATGCATCTTCACGGTCCCTTTTGCCAGGTAAGGTAACAGGTTCAACAGGTGCTAGGGATTAGGGTGTGGACACCTTTAAGGGCCATTCTACTTACCCTGATCCTTCCTGGCCCTGGTCACCATCTGATATCTTATCTACTGTTTATTCTCCATCCTTCCTCCCCCATTGTGAGCTTCACGGGAGATGAGATAGTGTGTATTGCTCACCACAGTGTCCCGAGCCCTCCTTCAACAGTACTTGGCACACAGTAGGCATTGGTGTTGGTTGAATGAATGAATGAGTGAATGTTGCAGTGACTCTCAGATGCTCTGTGGAAATGGGAACTTCTGACAAGTCCAAGGAGGCTTCCCAGAGCCCACCCCTCAGCTGGGCAGATGGGAGGCTGTTGGGCAGGGACACCCGCAGGCCAGAGCGCCCCCTCCTGGCAGTTTCACTGTTGCTTCTGAAGCTGCACCTTCTGACCAGCTGCTTCCTAACGCTGCCTCTCTGCCAGTGCTGTCCTCTCCTCCCACCAGGACCCCAGACCCCCGGTCTCTCCCTGCCTGAGGACCCCAGAGGACAGAAGCCTGTGGCTGGGTGGCTGGGTGGCTGGCCGGCCTGAGGGGGGCTGAAGAGGGGGAGGGGCAGTCCAGGAGGAGGCAGAGCGGCCTCGCCAAAGGGAATCCACCTGGGACTTGAAACAATTAATTTCCCCAGTCTGCAAAACACTCAGCTTCTGAGGGAAAACAATTAGCCCACTGCAAATTGTAACTGTCATCTCACTCCTGTTTTTAATTTGCACTAATGAGGGCTAAGTGATCCCGGTTCCCTCCTCCTCCCACTGCCCCATGGCCTACGCCCCCACCTGCCAGGGGGCATGTAGCCCTTGGCTGCCCACCTTCCATTTTCAAGCTGGCAAGGGGCTGGGTTGAACAGAGCAGAGCAGGTGCTGGCAGGAGGGAGGGAAGCAGACTGCGCCTCGGGCCCCCGGGGAAGCCTGCTGTTTACAGGGCTCCCTGGCAGTCAGGGGTTATTGAATGGAATTGACTACTGGCTCGCTCCTCTGTCACAGCCAGTTACCTCTGACTGCGCGGCCTCTGCGGACCCAGCTTCCAGGAGTGTCTGTCTGCCTCCCTGGGACCAGGGTGCCTCTGCCCGGCCTTGCCTCCCCCCACCTCCCACAGTGCTCTGCAGCGGGGCGGGGCTGCATGCCCACCACATGCCGGTCATGGGGGGCAGTGTGGGGAGTGAGTGCAGATCATCTTGTCTACCCCCAGCTCCTCCTAAACTAACTGAGGCCTGGAGAGGCCGTGGACTTGCTCTGGGTCACACAAAGGTCCAGGGTCAGCAGGACATGCCGCCATCGTGCTTCCTCATATTGCTTAGCGTTCCTTCTCTCCTGGGACACTTCCTCCCTCGCTTGCCCATGGCTTGCACCCAGCACAGGGCCTGGTGCACTCACTGATGCAGGAGAGGAGAAGGCAGAGTCCTGAGTCCCAGTCCCTGTTCTTCTACCACACCATCCTGCTCACAGCCTCATTTATAATTAGTTCGGTTTGATTCATTCATTCACACATCATTCGTGTGTTCGTCCCAGCAGCTGTGTGCTGGGACCATGCAGGCTGCTAGGACACAGAGATAAGACCAGCCCTGTCCTCAAGGACGCCATAGCCTAGTGGTCTCCAAGTGCAAAGCTTTTCAGCCCTGGGTCCCCAGTTGGAGGGGTTGCATTTGGAATCAGGACTCTGAGCTCTTGTCCTGGCTTTGCCATTGATTCGGGCTGTGGCCTCCACAAATCCCTTCGCCTGGTCCCCATCCTGAAGCCAGGGCCTTGGGGCTGGCGCCTCCATCTCTGCCTTTTGTGACCGGCAGGCCCTCATCCCAGCTCCAAGTGCTGCCCTGCCACATGCTTGGGAGGCAGCATGAGCGGCGGAAAGGCCCCCACCTGGTCAGGAGCAGCCTGGGTCCAGGGCTGCCACCCCCACCAGGGCACTGGGAGGCCCTGAGCCTCTTGTTCCTTGTCTGTAGAGTGAAGGAGGTGGTGACCGCTGCCTGGTAATGAGGCTGTGCAGGTGCGGGTGTTTGCCAATCAGTGGGCAGGCGCTGGGTGTCCTGTGTGAGCCCTGGAATAACGCCCACATGGGCGCACAGGGGGCATTGCTGTGTGCCCTCATAGCGCCATTGCACCTCATCTCCGGTGCCAGCCCCATTTGGTGGGAGCACTAACCCGAGGCGCCTGGAAAAGTGCAAAGCGCAAGGAACTTGGAATTGGGGAGGAAGGGACTCCCTCACTGAAGGTGCTGGGTTGGGTCCACAGCCTCGCCTCGGTAGTGCCTGTTCCCCTCACAGGGCTGAGAGCACATCCTCATGTACCTGCCTCTGGTCACTAAAGAAGAGGAAGCAGCCCTTCCAGTGGGGCTGGCTCCTCATCACAGGGCGTTCTTCCCACAACCCCCGCTGCTTCCCGCGGGCCTGGGGACCTTCTTCTGCATATAGGGCCGCATGGATGTGAGAAGCGGTGTGCAGTCATGCACCCCCAACCCCCCACTTTCCCTCTCCCCATACACGTTCTCTGCTCAGACATATCACGCCCACCCTGCTGATGGGCTGACGGAAACGAAGGCTGCTCAGTGGAGAGTGGATGTCGGGCTGGGGCGGGGAGGCGAGGGTTCTCTCCCACCTCGAAGTCACTAGGTCAGTCCCCTCCTGGGATCTGCATCAGTGGTTATCAGAGACCATCCGTGGCTGTCAGAGATCACCTCCAGAGTGTGTTTAGCACAATGTTTCTGGGTCTCACCTCCCGAGAGTTGGGTTCCAGAAGTCTGGGGTGGAGTGGAGGCATCTTCCTGATTAACAAGCACCTGGCTGGTGGTTCTGGTTGAAGGGAGCCATGGACCACCCTCTGAAAACGTGCTTGCTCCAGATCTGCCAAGAAGAGCTCTGTGTCCTGATATGTAAGGGCTTGGCATTCAGGGTCAGAGAGAAGAGCCATCAGCCCTCTTCTGGCCTTGGTCAGAGGCCTTG
>NW_006283582.1:9313-10116 GCF_000327345.1 Myotis davidii
TGTCTTTGCAGATGTGATCAGCATAACAGAGTTCTTAGTGAGATGTTCTGCATTCCTTTTCCGTGTCAAGCCTTCCCAGCTGGTGTGCATTTACATTACAGCACGTCTCGGCTTGGACGGGCCACATTCCCAGTCTCCAGGGCCTCCTCAGGGCCACCACACCGGACAGCACAGGCCTTTCTTCTCACTGCGGCTCCCTTCTGCTGAGTCACTGTGAGAGCCATCTCACCTGGTGTCTGCTGCCCCCGATACTGCTGTCATTAACCTAGTTATTAATAATAGGAGGGAGCAGAGGGAAGGCCAGATATTATAGGCAGGTTGTTTGGGCAGCTTCGCCAGGAAGCTACAACTTTACACTCCCCAGGGGCCCAACCAAGGGGAGATAGACGCATGCCCAGTAAAGTTGGGGTGACTTAGGGAAGGTGCTTGCTGTCAGTCACCCCTGAAAACAAAGGTCTTTGGCCAGAATGAGTGTGGCCACTGCAAGGGCAAGAAATTTGGGATACGTAATCCCCTGAACAGAAGAGCTCCCTCGCTTGCCCTTGCTGCTCTTGGGACTTGTACGTCTGGGCTCTCCTGCATTCGCCCATGTGGCCCATGGCCATGAGGACCCCACACACAATGGACTGATGGGCTGTGACTAGTCGGATGCTGTACTGGACCCAAATGCAACATGGAGTGGACCTCTGGACCCTGGCTTTGCTTCTCGCTGCACTGAAACCCCAGCTGCACCTCCTCGATGACTGGACTAAGAGAAACCCGGGGATATCATTCCACACAAATAAAAATCACTCATTCTCCCA
>NW_006283583.1:0-376 GCF_000327345.1 Myotis davidii
TGAAAGCAGGTTTCTGGCCTTTGTTTACCTTCCTTATTTGAAACAATGTTGAGATCCTACTGGCTGAAGCCCAGTGACTACAGCAGGTTTCTGAGGTTTTGTTTAGCTTCTATATTTGTAACATAGTTGCTTAGAGTTGCAGCTCAGAGGCCGGCAAGGCAGGCGGGGAACGTTGGAGTCCTCCATCACTGAAGCAAGCAAGCCTCATGTTCCCTTCCAGATGACTGGCTGCCGGCTGCCAGCTTGGCTTGCAGTTCATTTGCATATTGCCCTGATTAGCCAATGGGAAGGGTAGCGGTCGTATGCTAATTACCATATTTCTCTTTTATTAGATAGGATTAAGTATTTTAACCCTTTGAGTGCAAGCCAATATCCT
>NW_006283584.1:0-629 GCF_000327345.1 Myotis davidii
TAAAACTAAGGTGGTAATCATATTGCAATAAATCAATGTATAAAATTTGCTCATTGTACAACTTAAAAATGTTATATGTTGATTATCCTATCAAATAAAAGAGAAACATGGTAATTAGCATATGTTCGCTACCCTTCCCATTGGCTAATCAGGGCGATATGCAAATTAACTGCCAATCAAGATGGCGTCCGGCAGCCAGGCAGCTAGAAGCTAACTTGAGACTTGCTTGCTTCAGTGACAGAGGAAACTAAGGTTCCCCGCCTGCCTTGCTGGCCTCTGAGCTTGCAGTTTGAAACACTGTTACAAATATAGAAGTTAAACAAAACCCCAGAAACCTGCTTTCAGCCCACTGGGATTTCAGAGCTGGAGTTGATACAGTGTTTTGATTATAAAACCCAAACAAACCAGATACCTGCTTTCAGCAGCAGAGGCCTCAGAGCTGGACCCAGAGCTAAAGCTGGCCCAGAATTAAAAAAAAAAAAGAAAAAAGGAGCAGTTGGGAGCTTCAGTCACCCGCCAGCCTGAAAACAGCCTTCAGCCCCTCACCCAGACTGGCCAGGCACCCCAGTAGGGACCCCCACCCTGACCCAGAAAATCCTTCAGGGCAAACCAGCTGGGCCCACCCGTGC
>NW_006283585.1:0-871 GCF_000327345.1 Myotis davidii
ATATAGTAAGAGAGGAATATGCTAATTATCCATAGGGCGTAATGTCAGGACCAATCTACAAGTGGTGGAAAGCTACAGGAGGGTGGGGCAGCAGGCAGAGAGCTCCAAGGGGCAGGAAGTGCTACCAGCAGCAGTGGGCGGATGGCCAGCTGAGGCAAGCCCCAGCGAGCTACTCCCGCAGGGATTCGTGGGCAGGGCCACTAGTAAAGGAACAAAAAGGAGGGGGTTGAGGGTTCTCTGTTGAGGGGACTAAGTGCCAGCCAACACAGCCTGTGCAGATTACTGGTTGAAGGTCAGCAAATCTTCCAGAGATGGAATGTCTGGAGGTTGGAGTCTGCTTTTCCTGAAGTTAGTTCCTAGAATTCTTAAGCGAACAGGCTGTTTATGTGCAGTCACATTTACAGAAATAATGTTAAAATAATGGTGGGGTAGGTTACAAGATGTGCAACTTAAAAATTAATCTGAAAAGGTGTTCATTACAGAATTATATGTAATCTATTTATATAAAAACCCTGGGTGTAGTAACATCACGTCCAAAGCTTGACCAACCAGAAGGACGTCAGTCTTGCAGGGGCCCTCTTGAAAACGGCTGTGTCCTCCCCCAGCCGTTTCCTTGGAGGGTGAGGTTTCAGGCAGGAACCCACCCTCAGGGCAAGGTTTCAAGCAGGAACCCGCCCTTGGAGCTTGGAAGTACTGAGTCCTGGGCTGCCTTGCCAAGGGCCACATGCCCTCCCTGAGCTGTTTCCTGTGAGGCCTGAGGGAAGAACCCACCCTCCTCGGAGCGCCCAGAGCACCCAAGAGCAGTCAGTCCTGTGTTGCTGAGGTGGAGGCCAGAACTCTGGTAGAACTCTGGGTCTGGCCCAACAGGGGG
>NW_006283586.1:0-763 GCF_000327345.1 Myotis davidii
GGTGTCCCCACTGCTAAACAAATCACCAGGAAAAATAAGTGGTGACCCTCCACACTGGACCCAATCAAGAAGGATCCAAAGCCAAATGGCTGAGGAGTCTTCAGGCCTAGCACTAGAATTTTTGAGGTGAGAGACTATTGAAAAGTCCGTGAGAGTGAGTGGGCAGAGGACACAAAATGAGGGGAATTGTTGAATATCTCTCACCTAGAAAAGATTGGCTGGTGCGGGATGAAGGGTCACCAATGGAGAAAGATTTCCAATCCTGCATCCTCCTTGGCTGGTTCAGGAGGGGCCGTAAGGAATGGAGGCCTTATTGAGGCCAGCAATTCAGTTACCAGAGTAGGATTCCGCAGTAAGTACAGGACAAGCTGATGCTGCCTACTGCTTTCTGAGTAGCAAACTTAGGGTGACAAAAACCACGATGATGACTCCTCTCCCCCTTGGAATCCTCCCGGATTTCAGCACCAAATGTTAGAGTCACTGAAGGAGGAATGCACAAAGCCTAAGTGGTAAGGGATTATAAATTTACTAGAAGCCCGGTGCACGAAATTTGTGCACGGGGGGCAGGGGAGGGGTCTCTCAGCCCAAGCTGCACCATCTCCAACCTGGGATCCCTCAAGGGATGTCCAACTGCCTATTTAGGCACAATCCCAGTTGGATCAGGCCTAAACAGGCAGTCAGACATCCCTCTCACAATCCAGGACTGCTCACCAGCCTGCCTGCATGATTGCCCTAATCGCTTCTACCTGCCAGCCTGATCACC
>NW_006283587.1:0-289 GCF_000327345.1 Myotis davidii
TCTGGGCATGTGCAGGAGGCAACCAATCCATGTCTTTCATATATCTCTCTCTCTTTCTCCACTTCCCCCTCTACTCTTTCTAAAGAAATCAATAGAAAAAATATCCTCAGGTGAGGGTTAAAAAATAAATAAAAATAAAACAGGTCAACTTTCACCCTCTTGGTGAAGTGATAACCACCCTGTTGCATATATCTGTCTCCATAGCAAAATCTTGTCTCTCTTTCTCTCTCTCTCTTTCTTTCTCTCTTGTTTATATAAGCAAGGGGTGGGGAACCTTTTTTCTGCCAAG
>NW_006283588.1:0-4669 GCF_000327345.1 Myotis davidii
AAAAGAAAAGAAAAGAAAAGAAAAGAAAAAAGGGAGGCAAGGGGAGGAGAGAGAAAAAAAGACAAATTACACAAAGGAAAACAGCCTGACAAAAGGCTTTCAACAGTTACCACAGACACTGGAGTAATATTTCTGAGTGCTGAGGGAAAGCATCTTAATCTAGAATCTCTACAGGGCGTAACTATCAAACAGAAGAGATGAAATAAAGATACAGTCAAAGACTGTGTGAATATATTATTCAGACAGCCTCATGGAAGTATGTGCTTGAAGAAGGAAATTGAACCCCAATGGAAGAATCAATAACAACCTAACAATAGGTGGGCAAGAAAAGGATAGAGGACCTGCAGGGCATTTCTGGGGAAAGGAATTGTTGAAATGCACCCACATTCTCCTTCTAGGAACTCTGTGCTGAGACAGGGGAGTGGGGCGTGCCTGGCCATAGCAGATGGTTCCTTTGGTGACTAAGTGGGAAATAAAGACATAGAGGCAGATGCCCTCTCCCCTTCCTCTGCTGCCATTCTCTATCTGACATTATACGCTTTGTTTTATTTGTTTCTTGACTCTCCTACTAGAATCTAAATTCTCCGAGGGCAGGGACTTGATCTATTGTCTCCCCTGGCCTGGCACACACGTGGTGCTCATGTATTATTGAACACAATAAAAGGGAATGAGGTTGTGCAGAGAGATTTCAAAGGTGTGGAGTTTAGACTTTCTTCTCAGCGGAACTGGTGGGATGTGGTGGGGACGTACACAGTACTTATGACCATCTACCAGGTCCTGGGCTACACACAACACACATCATCTCACTTTGCATGGGCTATGGAATAACACAAACCACATGCCAGTGAGCAAAATGAGCTGGTCTTTCCACCTGGTGTAAAATCCAAGCTGAGCATCCTTGTCTCGATTCTGTGTTTATATGCATTACTGCCTGTCTCTAAGGAAGATGTAGGCTGGAATCTTCTATCCAGTATCATGTCCTACATCCAGCTGGTCATTGGGAATAAGATCCTGCTCTGCGTGCTTGGGTAAAGCTCTCACACTGGACAGAGCCACACTCGGCATCACTTAGTGATCTAGTAATTCCAGTTTCCTAACACTTATCCACATGGACCCCACACCACAGGAACCCTGAAATTCCGGTTCTAACAGTGAATCACTAACAATGAGAAGGCCCCATCTTGACTGGAAGCCAGCCCCACCTCCTGTCACAAGGCTTCCCCACCCTCTATGTTCTCAGCTATACCCTCTTTGCGACCCCTCGGGCCCACTGTGAAAGCCAGACAGACTCTCTAGTTCTCACCCCTCCCCCAACAACAACCCTGCTGCCAGTTTTAGATGCACAATGACCAGAACAGGTTTTCTAAGGAATGGTGTTGGACACTGTGTCCTCATTCAAAGTCCTGATAGCATGAGGGTAACCCTGTAAACACAGACCTCAGGGCAAAGAGCAAGAATTCTTTCCCTTCCTCACTTACAGCCAACACAGAAATGGAAAAGGCCTTTTGGAGGACAGGCTTGGTAGCCATCCAGCTACACAGCAAATTCCCTATACACCTATGGGAGGACATGACAATGAGAAATGCCCCCATTGAGAAGCACACAAGGCATGCCCCCCACTTTCTCTCTCTCTCTTTCTCCCTCCCTTCTTTGATGGATCACAATCCTCTCAGTCTTCCCTTCACCACCTTCTTTCTCTGCTTTCTTACTCTCCCTCAACCCCTGGAAAAATGACCTCCACTTTTAGACATCGGCATTGCTCTCCTGAATCGACCCCAGTAGCAGCCCAGCCTTCTCTAATGGGCCTTTCTTAGTCCCTTGAAGGTAGCTGCAGCTCAGCGTTTCCTCCAAGACCGCTGCATGAGTGTGAAAGCACATGCTGGTCTTCCTTGCTAACCCAGAGCTTTGTTCATCGTAGTGTTCAATGACTGCGAGAAGGAAGAAAAGCAGTGAAAGGGACTGGTTTGGGAAATGATGTCAATGCATATCCTATTCTTTCAAAGGAGTGAATCTCTGACCTTAGGGACCTTGGGGAAATTATAAAAGATCTGATTTCAGACCCACTTCGACGATGTGAAATCAAGTTCTGCGGCCTCATTGCTCTTGGGTTGAGTCAGCTGGCTGAGCAAGTGCCCTCTTGCCCTCTCACTAAGTATATTTGTATAAGAGGTCCTGCTCTCACTCGAGGCCACCTCTTCTTATCTGCAATTCACCAGCCTGTAATGCAGGTCAGCAGATTCTACCATATTCAGAGAAGAAGTGAAATATTAGCTTGAATGTTCTTCCATGTCCTCCAAAAAGTGAGTTATTGGCAAGGAAAGAGCTCGTGTTTTTTCAGGCTGGAGTAGAGTGAATGGGAAAAGGTAAATAGAAGACAAACTCCAATTCTGATGAGCTTTCCCTCTTGGTTTGGTAAAATTAAACCACAAAGTAATTTCTGAGCCCCTTAGGCCATTTTAACCAGCACAATAATTCCTATGGACAGGAAGGAACCTGGTTGAAAGAACTGTTAGGGAGACCTTCCTGGAGGAATGGGGTGGGGAGTTTGTGCAATGGGATGGTGGTAGCAATTTCCCGAGAAGTCTGGGTCTCAGGTCTGTGGACTATGTAAAGCCACCAGCAGGACCCTTCCAGGGACACTTTAGAAGGTCCCGATGGAGGGAAGGATGGAGGGAAGGATGTAAAAATGCTGCAGACACTCTTCATTTCCCTTCAAAGGGCCTGGGATGAGAATGTGGTCAGGAGGGTGGAGTGGGGGAGGGCCTGCCAGGCCTGTAAATGGACGAGAGGGGCCCCAAGTGTGCTCCCTCGTGGCTCTCCCACCTACAACGTGGAGACCAAGGCTTTGTGCACACAGAGATAAAGCGTGAGTGCAGCCTGTGATAAGAACTGGTTTCTTCCTGAACCGGCCATCCCTGTCTCGGGGATAGTTTCCATTTAAAAGTGAGCTACTGCAGCCTGGGGTGGAGCTTACAAACACTGCAAAGGGGCTGACATGCACGGATGCCTCTGGCGATAGTGGTGGTTATATTTAGTCCGGAGCTCAAGTTAAACACCAGGCCACCTGCAACATGCACGACGAGAGCACCAAGAACAAACACGAGTGCAAGGCCAGTAAAAATAAAAGAGCAAAGTGCAGACTCCAAAGAATAAATATGCACAGGCTCTGGCTGGAGATACGACGGGGTAGGTGGAGCTGGTCGCTGGGGCAAGGTCAAGGTCAGCAGAAATGGGTCACTGCGGAGGGGCTTTCCCCTTGTTCCCTCCAGGGGCAGAGTTCTGAGGGCCTTCAGCGGGGTGGGGGGAGCTCAGTTGCATTTCCTCACCCCACACCCCACACCCCACACCCCACAGCTGACCCTTCTGTCCAGGGTTGAACCTGCACAGTCTTCCAGAGAGCAATGGAGCAGCTGGCTGAAAGTCACCTGTGCAAGTCAGTAAGGTTTACGCTCTTGATTCCTGAGCCTTTCCACCTGCTTACATGCTATCATTTCCCCCCCTAGAGCTCTTCTGTATTTTGCTTCATGTACAAGCTTTCTCTCGATGTAATTCGTGTGGTAACACACAGATTTGCAAAACACTGCAGTTTTTTATTCACTGCTCCAAGCTGTAAGCTCCTTCAGGACAGCAAGGGACAGAGTTTATCTGTGCAAAATGCTTGACCCTTAGTGGGTAGCCAACACATACTATTAAAGAAAGAAAGAAAGAAAGAAAGAAAGAAAGAAAGAAAGAAAGAAAGGAAGGAAGAAAGCCTCACAGTGGTTCTGAATTGTTTTTGAATCATGGATTTATTTGAAATTTAATGGAAGCCAGGGACGTTTTCCTATAAAATGCTGATGTACAAAACATACAAAAGTGAGAATACAGTCTGGGAAGGATCACCACCCTCTAGCAGAAAGGGCTCTAGATTTTAAGCCAGAATGAAAAAGGGTGAGTTCTTCTAAAAAAAAAAAGTGAAGTGGAAAAGGGAACCAGGAACTGACGTGCACCAAGAACCCAAGGCTTTGACTTGTAATCATCTTTAATCCTTAAAACAACCATTTAAAATAGACATTACGATCTACATTGCACAGATGAGGAAAATGAAATGTAAGTAGCATTTTCACTATTAGCAAGCTCTCAGACCAAGTATTTAATCCAAGTCTCTGTTACTCCCAAACTCCTGTTCTTCCCGCTCTATCATTCTGCCTCCAAATATTAGAGGGTCTCAGGGTTCCTCATACCATCAATTCCTTTTTATTGTGTTTTCCGAGATGAGGTCCTCTAAAGAACTATGATCTAAACCTAGCAGAAATACATATATTGTAAATACAGTCATCATCTGGATTGACAACTTTAAATGATTGCTATCGAGAGAGAGAACCGAAGATGGCGGCATAGGTTAACGCCGGAGATTGCTGCCTTGAACAACCAATTTAAATTAAGCCTGAAACAGGGAACAGACAACATCCAGAACCATAGGAGGGCTGGATGAGTGGAAATTCGACAACTAGGAGCAAAGAAAATATCATATCCAGACTCAGAGGAGGCGCAGTGCTGAAGTGAAATTCTCAGGTGCGGAGTGCGTGCAGAACGGGCTGGCGGCGCGGAGGGCGCGGTTGTTTACAATCGGGAGGGAGCATCAGACTCTGAGCTCCAGATCCAGGCGAGTCACTAGGGACGCAGACTC
>NW_006283588.1:5810-10959 GCF_000327345.1 Myotis davidii
GAACAAGGACTGATCCAGAGATGGAGAGGCATTGATTGGACTGTCGGGCTTTGGCGGGAGGGTAGGGGAGGGTGGGCGTAAAGGGGAAAGAGCAGCCAAAGGACTTACATGCAGGCATAGAGGCCTAACAAATGGACACGGACATCGGGGGGGCGGGGTGGAGGGTGATGTGGGGACAGGGACACATATGTAATATCTTAATCAATAAAAAATATATTAAAAAAATGATTGCTACCGAGTTCTAGAGAAATCTATAAATTGACTTCTAAATGTATTTGCACATGATATTTTGCTTAGATTCTTAGACCAACAGTTAAAGCACAATGAAACCGACATCTCATCTAAACAGAACCCCTCCCATGGGCACAGAATGCTGTGTTTCCCCTTTTCCCTGGGTCTGAGGAGAAAGCAAAGCACAAGGTAAGTGTCTTGACTTTAGCATCCACTGGCTCAATCCCCCTCACACTGTAGCTAAGAATACAAATTTAGGAACCAGAAAGACCTGTCTTCTCACTTCTTTGCTATCAAACAAGAGACCTTGGGCAAGTTATTTAATTTCCAACATTTTCAGTGGTGGCCTCATCTGTGAATGAGGATAATCATAATGCTCCCCTCAGAGGGTTTATGGGAGGTATTAGGGGCGAATGCATTTACAATTCTTAGCACAAATGCCTGGCATGTGAGAAATCTATAATAATTTTATTATTTTATTAATATTATTTCTCTTCTTCACCATCATTCTCTATGTAATTCTACAGTGAGCTGACATGAACAGAATGATGACCTGGAGGTCAAATAGACCGGGACGTTTCTTAGAAAATTAAACATAAATTTACCATATAATTAAGAAATCCCACTCCTAGTCATCTACCGCCAAAAAAAAGAAAGCATATATCCCACATAAACATGCAAAGGGTCATAGCAATATTATTTATAATAACCAAAAATTGAAAGCAGCCCAAAGGTCCATCAACAGGTCAGTGGATAAACAAACTGGCATATCATACAACAGAATACTATTCTACAGTAAAAAGCATGTACTCTTGATACACACTATAATTTGGATGAATCTCAAAATAAATACACTGAGTGAAAGAAGCCATACAAAAACAGACCATATACTGTATGATTATTTATATAAAATTCTAGGAAATTCAAACTAATCAGTAGTGTTGCTGACCAGTTATTGCTTCAGGCAGACCAAAGAGAAAGGAGGGATCACAAGAAAACGTTGGGGGTGATGAATATGCTCACTATATTGTGGTGATGGTCTTATGGGTATACACACATGTCAAACTTATCCAATTGTGTATTTTATATATGTATGTGCAGCTTATTGTATGTCACTTATAGCTGAATAAAGCTGTTTAAAAATTCTTTACAATGGCTTTCATTGCTTTCAGAATAAAAACTACACTTTTAAAAAATATATTTTTCATTGATTTCAGAGAGAAAGGGAGAGGGAGAGGGAGATAGAAACATCAATGATGAGAGAGAGTCATTGATTGGCTGCCTCCTACACACCCACCATTGGGGATTGAGCCCACAACTGGGGCATGTGCCCTGACCAGGAATTGAATCGTGACCTCCTGATTCATAGGTCGATGATCAAACACTAAGCCACGCCAGTCGGGCAAAGCTACACTCTTTATGATGTATTATGTTCCATTTGTTTTCTTTTTCTTCCTTTCTTTTTTTGGAACTCTCCCCTCTTACTAAATGGTAAATTCGTTCTGGAGAGAGACCATGTTTGTTTGGTTCACTATTGGATCCCCAATGACCACCAGAGTGCCTGCTATAAAGGCAAATTATTAATGAATAAATAAGAAAATAAAATCATTAAGGCCAACGAGTAGAATGGAAAATGTATACTATCCTAGAGGGCACAGGAGGGAGAAGGAACAGTGGGATTTAACTGCCACAGAGGCTGTATGGAAGGTAAAGCAGAGTGTCCAAAGGCGGTAAGAGTATAAACAGAAAGAGAGAAAAAAGGGGCCTCCCCTCCCACCCCCTTCATTTTCAGAGTAACACTTGACACCATCCAGCAGCGATATTGATGTTGTCCAAGTGCTTTCATATGTATTCCTCCTGGGAGTGCCCCATGAAAGAAGAAGGCAATTGCTTGGGGTGCTTGGTCCTAGTCTGGGGTTGCAAAAAGGTCAATCTCTTAATGAAGAACCCAATGTAGGCATCTTTAGACACCCCTGTTCCAAAGCCTCGCTTTCCCCCCATCGTCTTAGGCCCTTTGAAGGAAGGGGGCTATAACCAGGCACCTCTTTCTAAACTTAGCAGGAAGCACTTAAAGGGCCTGGCTTTGTTTTGAAGGGAGAAGAGAGGAAGCAAAGCATCTGAAAAGGTACTGTTTGCTTTTCGTTCAATGCTAAAGTCAAATAGAATGTGTTTGCTCTCTGCTGAATACCCAGGAATGAAAGGTTTGTATTTGAACCTCATGAATGGGACAGAGTAAATGTACTCTCTGCCTCACGTCCACAGCACATTTAGATAGTGCTTGAAGTTTGCCAAGTACTTTCGTAGACATTATCTCACTTGATCCCCAGGGCAACCGTAAGATGAAAGTGGGGATTATTATGATTTCCATATCATGGATGACCCAGTGTACTGGAGCTGGAGGCAGGGGCTCAATAGATGTTTCTCTAATGAGGTCACTAAGGTTAAGTGACTTGCCCAGAGAAGTCAGAGTTGGGTTAATCAATGTTTTCCCCGTCCCCTATCAGTGACCCTCAAACATACAGCAAAGCCTTCCTGTAAACCTCTACCCATGGATATGGGTTTCCCTTGATAACACAGACCTTGTGTTTGCAATGCTGACACTCCTGGCCATTACACGGGAAGATAGCAAGAAGAGGCACCAGTTATTGAACAATCAGAATGTGCCAGGTGATTTCTTTAGCATCTCATTGAATCTTCACAACCATCCCAAGGAACAGGTTATATCATCTCCTTGCAGATGATGAAAGGAAGGCACAGCAAGATAACTTAACTTTCTTGAAGTCACATACTGTTCCAACAGCAATAAAAAAGATTTGAGATTCAAACCAGACCTTCTGGCTCCAAGACCTGTTCCCTTCCCATTGCACCACGATGGCTTTGAACCTGGGAATTACCTTTGGGTCTGTCCTACCACCCACCACCCTATTCCAGACACCCGCCCCCGCCCCATACATATACACACAAGCCATAAGGGAATTACGAATTTTTTTAGAACAGGAAAGATCTCCCGAAGCTTAATTTGATTGAGCCTTTCACTTTAGCAAAGCACTGCAGAGTTTCCTGTCTTTGGACAGACTGCCATTGTTAAACGTTAGGGAAGGGCCAGTCTGGTAGGAGATGAAATACCTAGTGATCCCCAAAGCAATGAACCCCAGCAGGAACTCACACTGTAAAACAAGCCAAATAATGAGAAACACATTTATGTTCCCCAACCAGCACGAAGAGGAAAGATGTGGTCTTTTGTTCTGAGCAGTTGGGTTGCTGGAAACTTGTCATCCAACGAAACACTGGACAGAGAGAGGGAACAGAGGCAAGCTCTCTCTCCCTCGTGGTCAGAGCAAACAGCCAGGGCACATGGCTGGAAGGTTTGGCCTCATTAAAAAGATTTCACGAATTGAAAAGTTTGAGCGCGTTGGTCCTTCCCGCGGCTGCAGTGGGAGGGTTTGCTAGGCAAAATATCAAGTCTTAACTCTTACAGAGCAGCCTCTGGGACGTTGCCCAAGTCAGCACTGAGAAAGGGGGTGAGAGCCTCCGCCTGGAAGACTCTGCTGGCTGCCTGGGCTCGCTGTGAGTCTGCAGTGGTCCTCTCTGTCCACATGCAATAGGCTATTGGTTTAGGAATTGGAGCTTGTCAAGAAATACCCCAGCTGCTTTTTCCTTTTTCCTCAATGTCCTGCCTGCTACTTGTAATATTCTCCAGCACAGCTCTTACATGGCTAATAATTGTTGTTGTCATTATTAAACAATTAATGTATAACAATTATTAGTTGTTGATGGAGCTAGCTGATGGGTATGTGGCGTGTCATAATTTCTAAAGGGTTTTGGTCTACATTTGAATGATAAATGACACAATGCATTAGCATCCCACCTTAAAACTCAGAGCCACCTGTCTCTTTGAAAAAGTAATTATTTTTAAGTCTTCACTGTCTTACTAACACTGCTTATTGGATGCTGCGCCTTTTCATCTTGTGGTCCCTTGGTGTCCTCATAACTACATCCTGCACTCAGCAAATGGCTTCTTCTGGAAGATAAAGCTTTCTAGAACATGCAGAAACGTAGGTTCTATTTCCTGAAATGTGTGCACTCACCGCTGAGACGGGGCAAACCTAAGGGTCCACACAATGTCATTTTCTCCATCACCACGAAGCTGTAGAAGTTTTCAACTTCCAGATGATCCATTCCTGCCGAATACCAGACCCGGGTCATCCAAGTCTGCTCTGACAACCCACAACTGCCCGAGTTAAAACTAAACGGGTGTGGGGTAAATACGTTTCTAAACCAAAATGAAGAAGTAAGTGATGCTATTGACTTTGCACAAGAAATTCTGTGAAATCATAAACCACATCTCATACACCTATATTCTAATTGTATGTATGTGTATGTAGCTATTATTATTGACCCCTCCCCCAAAAAAATACTGATACATAAGACATCATTCTACCATCAAATTCAAAGGCAATGCCACAAGTGTATGTAATGCATAACTGCTATAATCGGCAACATACACACATTGTTCACAGGAATGCTATAGAATTCAAGTAAAACTCCATGTCACGCAACCAGTGTCTAGAGCAGGCCAAATTGGCCTTCCCTGTGCTTATCTCCCCTCAAAAAATATTATACATACACACATGTCTGTACTTATCTGTTTATAGATTTGTTATGGGTTGAATTGTGTCACCTAAAATATCGTATGTTGACGTCCTAGCCCCCAGTGCTCAGCATGTGACCTTATTTGCAAACAGGACCATTGCAGATGTAACTAGTTAGGATGAGGTCATACTGGAATAAGATGGAACTCAAATTCCAGTATGACTCGTGCTCTCATAAAAAGGAGAAATTTGGAAACAGACACACACAGAGCAAACACCGCGTGAGCATGAAGAAAGAGACTGGAGCGACGTGTCTCCCAGACGAA
>NW_006283588.1:10975-52668 GCF_000327345.1 Myotis davidii
GGGCGTGGAGCAGGTCCCCCCTCATAGCACTCAGAAGGAGCCAAGCCTGCTGACACCTTGAACTTGAACTTCTGACCTCCAGAACTGTGAGAAAATCAATCTCTGTTATTTAAACCATCCACTTTATGTTACCTTGTTAGAGTAGCCCTAGCAAACTAATACAAATTATATCTATAAATAAATGAAGCACGAACTCAAAATATGAGGAAATAAACATCTGAATCCAGTTCGAGTGGCAGACCACTACCCACAGTCCTGGCTTCTTCCTGCCAGCTCGCAGCCGTCACATTTATCCTAATAGGTTGATAAGTGTGGGAAGGAAAAATTGCTCACTTGGTGCCAAGTACACTTCAATTAAGTCCCATGTTTGTTTATCCATGGCAAGAGCAAATCTCTATATGCTAGTCTCTATTTCCCATGCTTGGCCATGTCAATTTTTCCCCAATAACTACTAACACCATTACTTACCTGACCAATTAACTAGTTGGGGGATAAAAATAAGATATTTGCTTGTTCTACTGGCCACAGGTATACTGGTGAACCTGACCGGTCACCATAGGTAATATGGTGTAGATAGGGCGATCCTGAACAGAATGAGGGCTGATACCCTTCCTATTTCTCCTTAAGTGCTCAAAGCTTTTTCCAAGATCAGAAATTAACACTTCTGCTACTGGGTCCTTTTTGAGGTTTTTAGGAATGTCTGTCTCTTTAAAACTTGTGTATGGATTCTGAAATACCATTGCAAGTTCAGAAATCTGCATTGGAACCTCAAATGCACATTCGCATTTTGGGGAACTTGGACAGTTTGTTCCTACGTGCTGCTGTATACAAACCAGACAAACAGTTTCCCTTGGGATTCTTTTGCAAAATCTCAGAACATTAGACCTTGACCTAAGAACCAGTGTTGAGCTTATTTTCCCTGATGGATTCATTTATAGAAAGGCAAAGTTCAGACTTCAGCAATTGGCACTCAAATGCAACAAAAAAAAAAGCAAAAATAATATCTCTCTTTGTTTGAGCACAATACCACCAAAAAATATTAATTAAAAATTCGAACTTTCTTTCTTGTGTGTTGATTTAGTGAGATGTTGGAAAAGGGCTGGTGGGAGATAGAATTCATTTTCTGGGTACTCTAGAACAAAAATATATTGGCCTGCTGTGTTATTTTAAACTGACACATGAGAATAGGGGAATGCACATGTGTAAATATAAAAATCCTGGAGGTTTGAAAAACTTTGTTATTTAAAATCATTTGTGCTCTTTGCTGAATTCTGAACATGAATACAATCTTTAGCTCCCTAAATGCTGAATATTAGAAAGTAATATTACACATTATAAAAAAACCAGAAAATAAAAATTACCCTTAATTTCACCACTCAGAAACAGTTTTGAATATTTCTTTTCTATATTACTCTTAACTCACCTCTCTAAAATTGTAATTATACTGAAAAGTTAGGGGGTTTTTTTATGTGTGTCCTCCACTTACCATTACTTTGAAGTCATTTTCTTATTTCACTTCTTTCTTTCCTAAAGCACAATCTATCACTGATGATAGTTGTCATTATCTATAGAGAAGGACTGGGGTCTGAGATGAGAGGGACTTCCTTCTCATTAATTCCCTTTTGCACTATTTAAACTTTTAAACAATGTGCATGTGTTACGTTTCAGATTAGAAAACGAATGCATCTAAAACACTACCTTCATTGGCTATGTAATTCCATCCTGTAGATGTACTTAAACATATTTAGATATTTCCCATGCTTGGCCATGTCAACTTCTCCCCAGTATTTTACTCTAATATATAATGCTACAGTGAGTACCCTTAAGATGCATGCTCATTGGCATCCTGGATTACTTCCTTTGGCTGGGTTCCTGTAGCTAGAATTATTGGATCAATGCATGGGAACTTTTAGAGGCTTTTACATATTCGTGCAAATCATTTTCTAAAATATGTCACCAAGGTGTCCTCCCACCAGCCAATACGCCGAGCCCACCCCACCTGGCCTCTCATTGCTCTGGGACCCACGCTTTCTCTCCCAAAATATCAGGAGGAGGAGGAAGTAGTAGCATTCCTGAATAATTGGGTCAAGCAAGTGTCCTTGGGTCCTTGGATTAGGTTTGCTTACTAAGAGGTGGGACTTTCCTGATCACTCTAGTGCAGTGGTTCTCAACCTTCCTAAAGCCGCGACCCTTTAATACAGTCTGATATGCAGGATGGTCTATAGGCAACCCCTGTGAAAGGGTCGTTCGACCTCCAAAGGGGTCACGACCCACAGGTTGAAAACTGCTGCTCTAGTGTGTGTGATGCCTCTGTGTTAAACACAGTCGTGCAGATGGGAAGTGTGATATGGAGTGAGGCTGAGTCAATTTAAAAAAAATGCAAGTTGTGATCCTATCTTGCTGCCAGTCATCCTTCATTCAAAAGCAGCACACCCTCTTTCCAGCAGTTGTGTCAGATGTTCTTATGGGTAATTTCAGGGAACTCTCATTGCTCACATTCACATCCTCCTCCTCTGGATTTGCTTGCATTCCCACCAGCAAATGCACCTGAACCCATCTCACCACACCTCTCATTTCTTCACCAGAAAGCGAGATGGATTCTCCTACCTAATCTCCCTCTTCTTCCTAATGGGGTAAAACAAACCACAAAAACCCAAGGATTTGCCTGCTACCCAAAACTTGTCATTGTGAGCTGCTGGTGAGGACAAGGTAGGAAGAGCAACAGAGGGATTCAGTGATGTGCGCAGGACTCGGGTGGTGACTAAGAGAAGAACCAAGAGTCCTCCCACCCGAGTCGGTGGTGCTTCTCTCTGTTTTCTCCTCACAGGGAGACGTGAGCACCTTCTCCCCTGAATTTTATGCCTGGAGAACCAGTGACCCACCAGTGGTCCATGCAACATACTTCCCAAACTCCTGCATCCAAGTCTTTCTCAGAAAAGAAAGATGACTCTAAAGCCCCCTGCAGACTAAGACCCAGGCTCCATGCTCGTGGCCACTGTGTGCCAGAGCAGGAGAATAATCTAGAAAACCCACTGGATCAACTTTACCCTCTCTCTGTATGTTTTATAGGCAACAAGGGGGCATAGGTCAGACAAAGGCAGCAGAGGAGAAAAATGATAATGAGGTAGGAAATATATTATTCCCACTGCACACTTGAGGAAACAGACATCGTAATGTTATTGCCACATGGGTGAGCTGCAGTTTGGTTCTAAGATCTGGCTAATTCTAAAGTCGGGACCACTCCATTCTACTCCAAGTGCTGATCCTGTGGATTAGGACATAACAGAATTTTGCACCTTGGGGTGGAAGACAGAAGGAACGCCTGTTAACTCACTCGCATGACCTGGGAATGTGCTCAGTCTGCTTTGTGGAAACGCTCACCTTCACACGTCCCCGACAGCGCACGTCAGCACACTAAGACCCAAAAGAATAATGTGACTGTGAGCAATGGGACCGGTTCCCCGAAATCACCCATAAAAATGAGCCTGACTCAGCTGGAGGAAATGAAGGTGTGCTACTTCCAAATAAAGGGTGACAGGCAGCAAGACGAGACCACCGCTTCCATTGCTGAATGGGCTTTGGTCCCACTCTGCACCATCTCGCCCACCACCTATATATGGGTGCGGGTGCAACCCAGGGAGAGAGACCCAGTATTAACCTCCCAGCAGTTTACACAGACTTCCGCTTTCATCACTGCCCAGACTTCCTCCCCACACCACGGTGGTTTGCTGGTCTCCACTCCTGACTCCTTTCTTTTCTCTTTCACTTTCAACAAAAGGATGTTGAGAGTTTGGGCAGAACGGGCACAATTGGGCTAAAAGGATCAAATAAATGCAACTTCAGCAACATGAATTAGTTGAATGTTTAATAATATTGAAATGGGGAAACTAAATCACTGAATGGCTCTTTTGGCCTGACGTATTCAGATAATACTTTTCATTTTACTTACAGAGTCTCAAGCCCAGAACAGACGCAGGCACTGGGGTAGCTGCAGAGAAGAGGAGGTATCACCTGAAATGAGCTCTGCTCTCTCCAGGGTCAGAAAGCCTCCTCTGAGCCGGACCCCACCCTGCTGAGTGCACAGTCTCTGCTGGCTGGGAGAGCCAGGGTCAGCAACAGTTTTGTACGTGATCGCTCAAGAGACCACATACCCTGGAGCGAGTCAGGCATGTACCTCTGCGTACCTGCGTGAGTACTAGACAATCTTCCCAAGTCTGTCAGGCATGGGTGACTAACCTGTCCCAGTTTGCCTCGGGACTTTCCCAGTTTAGTATTGAAAGTCGCCCTTCTTAGGAAATCTTTCAGTCCCTGACAAACTGGGGAAGCTGGTCATCCTAGCCAGGAAATGAGGGAGGAGCAATGCTCCAGTGTCTGCCTCTCTCCCTCTCTACAAAAGCAGAGCAGCCTGTAACCCTAGTGGCCTGCTGTGCCCATTTAGCTGCAGGTGAAGGGCATTTATGTCAACTGGGCAGAGAGCAGGATATCCAGATTTACCTATTTAAATTTTGTGTTACTGCTCTGAACTGCGATGTGTGTATGTGTGTGTGCACATGTGTGCTTTAACATACATACACAAGAAAAACATCATCATTGTAAAAAATTTAGGATAAAGATAAGACAAAGGGATCAAAATTATTCATAATCCTACCACCCAGCAGTAACCAGTTTAATCATTTTCATGTGTACCCTTGTAGGTGATAATGTAGGCATACAGATAGTAATAAATAATGGTAAGTCCATTCCAGGAAAATATAGTAACAAAAAAATGATGTTTGAAGCTGTTCTTCACTCAATAGTATGTGGCAATAAGTATATTTTTACGACATCATTTTTGATGGCCACATAATATTCCATAATATGTTTATACCACAGAATACTCAACCAAATTGATTAGGTAGGACATTTAGGCTGCTTTCAATTTTTTAAGGTTATATACAGTGCTGAAACCAAAATGCTTATTGCTATATCACTGAACACATTCTTTCTTATTTGTTAGAATAAGTTCTTAAAAGTGGAATTGCTGGGTCAAAGAAATTTCATTGTTGTTGTTTTTTTTTTTAAATATATTTTATTAATTTTTTACAGAGAGGAAGGGAGAGAGATAGAGAGTTAGAAACATCGATGAGAGAGAGACATTGATCAGCTGCCTCCTGCACATCTCCTACTGGGGATGTGCCCGCAACCCAGGTACATGCCCTTGACCGGAATCGAACCTGGGACCTTTCAGTTCGCAGGCCGACACTCTATCCACTGAGCCAAACCGGTTTCGGCGAAAGAAATTTCATTGTTGTTAAGTCCTCTGACATACATTACAAACCCATCTTCCCTAGCACTGTGTAAGAATGACTGTTTCCTTCTTTGAAGAGCTGAGGTTTGAGTATGGCATGGTGCCTAAGAGGTCTCTCACAATTATAATCAGTGTCAGAAGCATCATTAAACCATTTGCAAAGCACTTACTGCATTTTAGAAGTAGAAAGAATCTTAGAGATCCTCTGGTCCCAACCCATCATTTTCCAGTTGAGAAAACTGGGAGGACCAGGCCTAAAAACACTTGCCCAGAATCAATGGTGCTCAGAGGACAAGTTTGTAAGCATTACCCTAGGGCTCACTTAGTGAGAGTCTAGCCCTCACTGTGTGGCTGCCTCTTCTTCAAGTAGAAAGATGGAAGCGGAATGGAATGAAACATGACCAAGTAAAAATCATCCTTACTTGGTTCCGAATAGTTCTATTGCCTTATGTCAATCTCAAATAATTCGCCACAGCTGCTCTCTGCACCCTCTGAACTCACTCTGTGAACCCACCATCCCTATTTTTCAGCATTTGTGAAAAATGCCCCAACAACACAGATAACCACATTTGATTTGCAAGAATCCTACAGTTATTTCCCTAATATCTGGATAAAATTAGGCCTTATTCTTGTTTTCCTGTGATTGCACCTGTCTGTTTAAGAGATAATTTGTCTTCCAGATATGCTCATGTACACACACATACATATACACTTATTTATTTGTTTGTTTGTTTACATCCTCACCCAAAGATATGTTTTTATTGATTTTAGAGAAAGAGGAAGGGAGAGGGAGAGAGAAATATCAATGTGAGAGAGAAGCATCCATTGGTTGCCTCCCATATATACCCTGAACAGAGACTGAACCCACAACATGGGTATGTGCCCTGACGGGGAATCCAACCCACCATCCTTCAATGCACAGGACGATCCAACCAACTGAGCCACACCCGCCAGGGACACACACACACATTTCTAAAGCATTTTGATCAAATAAGATTCTGCTAAGTTTAAGTCCTCTGCAGGAAAGATGGCCATTGATAGAAGTTAGAAACAGCCAGCTATTCTGTATTCCACGGACCTCAGCAAAGTGGTAAAAGACAGCTCTTTCACTGAAACAAATCCCAATAGCTCTACTTCATTATAAATTAGTGTCACACATTCCTGTTCAACTTACTTTTACTGACTCATCATTTCTGTGAAGGGCCGGATTGTAAATATTTTAGGCTTTGTAGGCCATATGGTCTCTGTTACTACCATTCAACCCCGCCTTGTAGCACAAAAGCAGAGACAATACTTAAATGATCATGTCTGTGTTTCAATAAAACTATCTATAAAAACAGGCAGTGGGCAGGATTTGGATCTCAGGCTGACATTGCTGATCCCAGATTTAAAGCATCCAGAGTTAGTCAAAACACAGATTGCTGGGATCCTCCTCCTCCCAAGGTTCCTGATGCACTAGGTCTTGGGAGTGGGCCAAAGAATGTGAATTTAAAAATCTCAAAGTGCTGCTGCTGCTGCTGCTGCTGCTGCTGCTATGGGTTGGAGGCCATGCTTTAAGAATGTTGGATCTAGGACAGTCCCATAGGCTTAAGTGCTAACTAAACTATTAATCTCACACGAATTATCACATTTTTCTCTGAGATACTTAAATGCTTGTGTGTGCTTCTCCTCTCTTGCCTCTTTGGAAGGTAAGAACGATTAGCTTTGCTATCAGTCAGGCAACCAAGTTGGAGTCAATGGAATCTTCTCTAGCAAATGTATGAAGGAAGGAGGTATTAGCGTATATGAGAGAGCTCATGGACTCACTGGAAAAACTGAGGAATATATCCTAGGATCAGCTTCCAGGAACAGCTCCCAGAATGAGACTACAGATTGGGCCTGATGGCATGTACCCGCCAACCCTCCTGTTTTCTCCCATAGTTCAAGTACCAGCCAAAGTCTTGCCAGGTGGGTAGGGTTTCAAACTGAAGTCTCATGCATGGGCCCTCGAGGCAAAGGAGGCTGGACAACGTAGATTTTTTTTTTTTTTTTGAGAAGGCAAACAACTATAGAACTGAAAACATAGAGCAGTGTCAAGAAGATTTGGGATAGATAGTATGCATACAATTCCATGACTGGGAAAGAAAAGGTACAGTGAGGAAAAGGAAGCTATAAAGTCATAGAGCTCCAACTATCTGGGATTTGTTTCAAAATAATGTGGCAGGATGGAGAGAATAGGGTGAGGCAGTACCGATTATAAGTAGATGGTTGTTGAGGCTGCTGATAGGTACATGGAGGGTCATTGTTCTTTCTTCTTTAGTGCATGCTTGAACTTTTTCAAAATAAAAAAGTAATATTTAAAAGGCATCAAAAGCAGAAAAAGAGTAGAACTAAGCAATTATTTCTGAACTCTCCGTGGTATGCTCTGTCCAGGGAGCATATACGATGTAGTAAAAGACCTTTGGATGGGAGTTATTCGCATAGCACAATCATTGTTTAAACAACATTCCTAAAGAAAAAGATAGATGACTTTTTCACTGACGGCAAGTCAAGATAAGGCATTATTACCACAGTCCTTGTGTTTGCTTCACCTGACAAATACACCTTGACCACTAGTTCCATTCAATGGAGCAAAAAAGGGTCAGAATGACTAATCTACTCTCCAGGTCACAAGCAAATCAAACCAAAGAAACCCAGTTAAATTTGAATTCCGTGTATATAGAAAACAAATTTTTTAGTATATGTGTGTCCCATTTAATATTTAAGACATGCCTATAGTAAAAATGTATTTGTTATTTAATTGCAATTCAAATTTAAGTGGGTATCCCATATTTTACCTGAAATTCAAATTTAAATAAGTATTCCATACTTTATCTGGTTAACTCTGCTTCCTTTTTGCTTTTATTTTTAAATATTCTTATTGATTTTCAGAGAGAGAGGAAGGGAGAGGGAGAAAGAGATAGAAACATCAATGATGAGAGAGAATCATTGATTGGCTGTCTCCTCCCCACCCCTCACCAGGGATTGAACCCGCAACCCAGTCAAGTGCCCTTGACTGGAATCAAACCCAGGACCTTTCAGTCCACAGGCCGACGAGCTATCCACTGAGCCAAACCAGCTAGGGCTGGCAACTCTACTTTCAATGGCTTATAGAATGCAGGAGTTTCCCTCCTCCCCACCATTCTCCAACTCATGCCACACCTTATCTCACTCTGAACTGACTAAACTAGACTCCTGTAATTATGACTCCCCAGGTATTTCACCACCAACTTTTCTTTTGTTTCTGGCATTTTTTTCTGACCCTAGTCAAGCTGGACTGTCAGCCTGACCTTCTGGCCCTTGAAGTGGGAAGGAGAGAAGCCATTTGCCTAAATGTTCCCAAGCTCTAAGATGATGAAGCTAGACTTGGTTCCTTTCAATAGCCTTCCAACAGGGCTGAAATGAAGATCCCTGAGATGTATGGGTCATGCCTGTGGTTGTATCCTCTATACCAGCCGTCACCAACCGGTGGTCCACGGACCACTGGTGGTCCCTGAGGTCTTAAAGGTTGGCAACCGCTGGTTTAAGGAAACCTTTGGAGCAGCGGTCACCAACTGGTGGTCCGTGAGGTCCAAAAGGTTGGCGACCACCGCTCTATACATCCAGATGGGCAACATGGAATCGGGACTTCAAAGGAAACAAAGAGTGATTCATGCTGAAAGGCAGGAGATACCTCCTCATTTAAACTAACTCTGTCTCAGTTTGTCATTGCAAGTACTGGACTGTACAGTTTTTGTAACCAGGAAGGCCCTTTTTGTCTTGCCTTGCCTATTGGTCACTTGACAACTCACTAGCATCTCCGCTGGAAGAGAGCCAGAGGAAGGAAGTGATAAAATATCATGAGTCAACATGTTACTTGCCAGAAGTTCTGGTAAAAGGAGTAAGAGGAGTTTAAAAGAAATACGCAGAAAACAAGAGTTTTGAGGATTTCTTTTCTTCTGTTCCTCTAAGCCAAAGACAAATCAAGGGTCAAGTCTCATAGCTGGACCTCTCTTAGTGGAAGTTCCTAGATTGAGAGAGACTACATTCCCTTTCCTGGAGTCATAGAAAATGCCTGCCCTTCATGACTTCTACTCTGAGGTTAAACAACTTTTAGAGTTCTTGTGGGGAATATACAGATGGGCTAGGAGGAAGGCAGAATTCTTCATGAGGTTAGAACAGCTTTTGTTCAGAAAAACAATGTAAGTGGGTATGCTAAGTTACAAAACAATAGGTACTTCCAATGTGGACTGATGAGAAGTCTCAACAAAGAAGAATGAAATTATTTGTTTTGCATGGAACAGGATTTTTTAAAGCATTCCCCTTAGGTGAGGAAGACAGGGTTTTAGTGGATCACTGAATGGGGGGAGAGAGGTGAAGTGGGTGGCAGAGGGGGAAGAAAGATCTGAGCATTATCAGTAGGCAGGGCCCTAAAGGGAAGGGTGGCCAGAGAAAAGTTGGCATGCCAGCGATGGCTAGGGGATTCTAAGACAGTGATATCTAGCATCCACTCTGAAAAAATATTATCTACTATAGAAAATTTCAAGCATATGCTAAACAGACTAGTATAAAGAACCTCCATGTACCATGCCCAACTTCAACAATTAACTCACAGCCCATCTTGTTTCATCTAAAAGGCACCATCCCTTCCCATAAATTATTGTGAAGGAAATTCCAGACCTGGTATTTCATTGGTAAACATTTTAGTATAGCATTCAATTTTAAGTAGTAACCTATTCTGGGCTGTACTATTGTTGGACATTAAATGAAAATTCACACCAGAAGGCTCTTGGAGACATGGTGGGCACATCCACTCAGATGGCAGGCTGCTCAGGCTATACAGACATTTGAACTTGAGCAATTTTTTCTGCTAGCTAATTCTGTACACATTTCAAATGCCAGCAACAGCCAACATTTTGCATTATACACACTAGCTTAAAGAAACCAGGAGCCTTTTACAGTGTTGTTTTTATTTTTTTCTCTTTAGAATAATACATTAGTTCAGGGAGAATGAAAACAGTTTATAGCTGAATTCACATCACTGTTTCCAAAATAAAATGGTCATAGGAACTCAATTCTCCGCATCCATGTTCTAGACTAAGGGGTTAACCTTGCCCTTTGGGCTTTCATGACACTTGGTGACACTTGGTGATCCCCCTGTATTGTTCTACCCGCTTACCAAAGGCCTACTGTCAGCGGTTTAAAAAAGAAAAATTAATGTCATTTCTTTCCTGAATTAAAAGTCATAATAAATCTCTCCCACCCCCTCATGAATTTGTCTGACACCCATGAAGAATTTGCCTTTCAAAGTCCTGTCTTCTTCCCTCCTTTCCTTAAAGCTTCCCTTGACATCTGCCTTCCAGGTAAGACAACACCCTTCAGAGCTCATAATCTTGCCAGTTTAGTCTTTTAAATGGTTTTTGTAATCACCAATAAAATCTTTGCTCACTCAGCACTCTAAGCCACCCTCTCCTCTGAGAACTGAGGTTTGCATACCTGCTAAGGATCCCATAATGCCGCCTAGCCTCCAAGGTGCAAGGGCCCCACAGAGAAAAGATAATCTTCTCTTGCCGTCCTGGTTCTCAGGCTCGGAGCACGTATTGGAATACCTGCAGGGCTTGTCAGCACAGACTGCTGGAGGCCCGGATTTAGGTGCTCTGGGTGGGCCTGAGAACGTGCATTTATATGCAAAGATGAAAATGGCCTTGTCTCCGACATTGCAGTGCGATGGGTAAATCCCTCCTTTCGTCCAGGTAGTACTTTAGGATTTGAAAATTGCTCTCTTACCCACTAGATTTTTTTAAAAAAACTAAACCACACCACAACCCTTGGAGGGAAGTAGGATCCAGATTTAGGGTCGGAAAAACCTGCATTTGTATTCCAGCTCTACCAAATATTAGCTCTGTGATGCTGGACAAGTTACTTAAACTCTCAAAACCCGAGTTATCTGCAAGAAGAATCCAAACCTCCTGGGTAGATAATGGCCCTGTTTGTGAAAACGCTTTCCAAGCTGCAAAGTGTTCTATGAATACATAATATCAGAGAACAGATCGGCCACCAGAGCATTGTGGGAGCAGAGGAGAAGCCGTTGAAGAAGGGTTTTTTTTTTGTTTGTCTGTTTGAGTTTGGATTTTTTTGGCATTTTATATGTCCCTATTTTATGAGATGCACTGTGTTATTGACAAAGGAGAACTGAAACAATTATTAAATAGCAAAGCTACTAATTATAGACCATGAACAAACCTTCTGGGCTGTGTGTCAATGTTCTCATCTGCTACTCCTCACCCGTCTTCTTACCGGGGCTGCTGCCGGGGGAGGGGCCACCAGGTCTCCCACTTTTATGGGAGCAGCTACTGCTCCAAGGCACATGCCCTTTCCACATTCCTTGCCGTCTCCTTGTACCTGCAATCCTCGCTGAGGCTCCCGTCTGCTCTCAGGAAGAATGCAGTCTGACCTATGTCCATAAGGTTGAGATGCAAATGCTTCACAAGGACATGGTTCTCTTTTCACTAGAGGGTACAGGTCAGCATCCTGGCATTCCCCCTTCCCTCTTTCCCCTGTGATCTGTCACCGTCTACTTGGGGGTGTTTCACAATTTGTGGAACAGGCAGTGAAGGTGCGGCATCTTGACATGGGGCCGAGCACTCTTGCACAAGGGGGGGCGGGGCATGCTATGTGTCTGCTTGAGGCATTCGTGAAGAAAGGTGGAATTTCCTCTAGGCCCTAAAAGTTTTCAAAAGACAAGGAATTGAGCAGATAAAGAAGGTATTAGGAGATGAAGGATACATAGGAAAATGCATGAGGAGTTGGAGGGTACAGAAAGGTGCTTACTTTCATGACACAGGTGGAGAAGGAGTTTAAAGCCGCATTACCGAAAGCTTTGAATAGCAGGGAAAGGAAGGGAACATGATTCAGTGGGTAGCCAAGTAGTTCAGATCAGCAACTCCATATGCTCAGATCACAAACACTGGGCTGTGAATCGGGGAATGAAGAATTACAGAACACACTTTCCCTCTCCTTCCCTTCTTGCTAAACACGCCTGGATGTTTCAGCCATGTCTCATTTATCAGGCTCTTCTAGCTACCTTCTCTGGATATGATTTTCTTTCTCTCATCAAAAGAGAAGTACATGGCATTACCAAAGGCACTTGAATCATTTAAACAAACAAACTCTTAATGGATGGATAAATTTAATTCCCCACCCCCGGCCTCTCTATCTTACTGGGTAACTTTACGGGGAGTGTTTGAAAGAAGGTCAAGTTCAAGGTCCAAGTGGGTTCTCACTTGTCTATGATGTCACAGCTTGGAGCCCTGGTCACATTTAAATCCTTCATCTCGTTCTGACTTGGGATTGCTCTGATTTATAGTTGAACCTGATCCGTTGTGTGTTTTCCCCCTTAGGGAATTTTATGGATGCCAGCCTGAAATTCACACCCTCTCTGCTGCACCCTAAAATGTGTCACATGATTGTTTGCATTTTCTTAAAAGTTTCTTTTTTTCCTTTCACGGTAATGATAGTTAAGCCCTCAGGGACCATTACATTGTTGTTCCTTCCTTTCCATTTTCCCGAGCTGGAAAGGTTAAGCTGTCCGTGGCTGATGTGTGCACACCTGGGGGATCATTTGTGGATTCACTAAGCCCATATTGTAAGTCTCTTTAGCAGCAACACAACAGAAAGACACTAATAAAGTCCCACTTCTCCTAATAAAGGGCCGGTGCCATTCCACATGAAAACCATGATCAACCACGCTGTACACACAAGTCCCACCACCTACGGTTTATGTGGGAGCTCTCAGGAGTTCACAGTCCCTCTAGATGTCTCATTATTATTGTCTACAAAACTCCTCAGTAGCTTCTCCGTCCCCAAACCCTGCAAACACTTTCCAGTGTGTGCCTCCGTCATTTCCTCTTACTGTGGAACACGGGCACCCGAGGAAAAATAAGAACAGATTGGATTTTCCCTTTGTGTGGAAACACATTTCATTTTGCTTACAAAAGTGAGAGGTCTGCCGGAGCTCGGCTGATGAAACAAGATGTTTTGATTTGAAGAGGCTCTTCTTTCACGGAGCGCGGTGCGGAGGCAGAGGCAGAGTCATTTGAAAACAATTTGTATTGACTGTGATTCATTAGAAAGGATGTCGCGTCCTGGCATTTCATCACCGAGCAGGGAATCATTCCCTTATAGGGCCGCGGGCTCAGATGTGACTCAGGAAGGGGAAAATGGGCTTCTGTGGGAAATCTGCTACCTCAGCCAGGACCCAGTGAATGCAAGGACATGTGCGACACCCTCTGCCGCTGCCGTGGGTTACTTCCTGTGGTATTGGAGGAGAAAACGTGGCTGTGTGGCTCTGAAGATTAGAAAGACAAGAAAATGCAGATTTTTACTTAGAAGGACTAACATAAACCAAGAAGACTATGCCCTTTGTTATTATTTTTTAACTATGTTTTTATTGATTTCAGAGAGGAAGAGAGTGATAGAAATATCAATGATGAGAGAGGATCATTAATCAGCTGCCTTCTGCATACACACACACACACAGAGACACACACACACACGATTGGGGATCAAGCCCACAACCTGGGCATGTGCCCTGATGTGGGGAATCAAACCGTGACCTCCTGATTCATAGGTCGATGCTCAACCGCTGAGCCACACCAGCAGGCTATGCCCTTTATTATTAAAGTTTCAGGAATTATAAAGGGGGGAGAAACAAAGTACCCATGTCTATGTGGGCACTATAAAAATAAAGTACATGTTTACTGAATCATGGTTTTTTTATGAAAGTCTCTAAACTTTGATATTTTTCATGAGGTGAATTATTAATAAGTGAAAGACCCTAAAACAGAAGTTTTATTGGATTAGTTTTGTCCTAGACTTCACAGTCCAGGGTGAGAACAGGTGATGTACGTCTAAGCTTATTTAAAAAATAAGAGGCTTTCTAATACCACAAATATCTCACACCAGAAAAAGATTACTCAGTGACATTTTTAAAAATCTGACAGCCCATGTCTTCATAGCAAAAATTGAATATAAAATTATAAAAAACCTTGTAATTTTATTTTTTCAATTTTTTAAAAAATATATGTTTTTATTGATTTTTAAAAAGAGAGGAAGGGGGAGAGAGAGAGAGAGAGAAACATTAATCTGCTGCCTCCTGCATGGCCCCTATCGGGGATTGAGCCAGCAACCTGGGCATATGCCCTGACCGGGAATTGGACTGGTGACCTCTTGGTGCATGAGTCAACGCTAAACTGCTGAGCCACACTGGCTGGGCAAAAAAATAACTTATAATTTTTAAAATGAAAAATAAACTGGAAAACAAAAAATCATGAACACTCTTCTACTTGCTATTGACTAGTTTCTTCCATGCTTTGGTCTCCACCATGATCTGTTTTCTAATGTGCCCGCCAGGGATGAAAGGGGCCCTCCCCTCCTAAACATCCCACACATGCCCTCTCTCGTGCTATCCCTCCCTGGCAGTATTCAGAACCATAAGAGGCGGGGACAATACCCTTTAATAGAAAAGAAGTCTCAGTTTAGATAATACATAATGCCTTGCAGTTTGGGGATGATTTGACAGATTAATGGCACTATAAGGTGGTTAAGATCCAGCCTTCAGCGAAGATAAATAATGTTGACTCACTGTTCTTCCAAAACCAAGGACAGAGCTGTGCTACAGTTCATGGCTGGGAAGATAACCAGTATTCAAATTGACTGACAGCCAGAAGAAGTATTATACGTTTGTTCCCTGATGAATGTGGTAGATACAGATGAAAAATCCTGAAGGTGAGCAGGGTGGAAGGTGGGTGTGAATGAAAGAAAACCACAGACTGAAGGTGCAGGGAAGAGCTGAACAACAAAGAGGCAAAGAGGCAAAAAGATGAATGCTGTGGTCTGATCTCCACGAAAGGATTTCAGGTTGAGGCGGGTCTCCCAGCCCTGGGGTAAGATGTTCAGTTTGAGCGAGAGCACTCTGTGCGAGCCCCATGCTCAGCCTCCGTCTGGGGAACCACTTTCACGGGCAGGTGGTTCTGCTCCTTCATGGCTGCAGCTGAAGGAGGGAGTACGCCTGCTGAAGAGCTGATCACAAAACTGGAGACATTGATACCAAAGTGCTTACTCCTGAGGGCTTCAGAGAGTAAAAAAAGAAACAGCAAGGAGATTGGTGGTCATTCAGGGCTGGAGGGGGTAGGAGGGTGGGGAGGGATAACCAAAGGAAATTAGGTTTCTGCTGTTCTCAGGTCCACTGCAGTGATGGCTGCACATATCTGTGAATATACACGTTAAATGAGTAACTTGTATGGGAAGTGAACTTACATATCAATAAAGCTTTTTTTCTAAGCCTATAAGAAATTAGAGACAAGAGTCATGTGGTGTGAGAATAAGCTTTAACACAGCAACCTCGCAGGGCTGGGAGGTAAAGACTGGGTACCATTGATTCTGGCAAAGAAAAGTATTACCAAATGCTAAGCACAGAACCACAGCGAAACTTGAACTTGTGCTATTGCATATTTCACGCCTCCTTGGGGAGTCGTGCCTCTCTCGTGGTCTAGATACCACTGTTTCCCAAGTCCAGTGGCCTTGCCCTCCTGGAGCTCACCAACTACGGGTGCGATGAATGTGAACAGAAGGTAGAAGCTGTAGGATAAATCACAAGGGAACATTTTCCATGTTTCCCTGCAGAATAGGGGACCAATTAAAGGGGTCAATTATCCTGTTCTATCTGTAGCAGGCATTTCTCACAGGGGAACTGGAGGCTGGAAAAGGTTCCTTGTTCCTTTACGTAATTAGGACATCACTTACAAGACTTGTACTTTCTGGGTGTCCCCAAAAACTCCTCACATAGGGTTGGCATTAGTAGAAATTTAACAAATACTTTCTGCTTTTAATTATATTGAATTCCAAAAAAGGAGCTTAAAGGTTAGGCATTTTATGACGGGTGTGCCTTCTACTTCCAAATGTAATAGCTAGAATATAAACCGTAGGAAAGGAAAAGTATTTATTAAACACCAAAGCTCCTTTGAGGAATGACTGAGTCAAGTTTACTGGTTGTCGTTAGTTTTATTAAAATGGCTAGGAAAAGGCTGACCTGGCAGATGTCTGTAACCATACAATCTTCAGTGTGGAATAATGTCCTGTGTTATACTGTGCAAATGCAAGGACTTTCCCTGGGAGTCCAATAGCTTTAGCCACGGCTCCCTTTTCAAACATGCCAGGAAAGATGTGTTGCTTTGGGTTACAGACACTGGAAAATCAACAGACCAAAACACCCAAAGAAACTGAGTAGAGAGAGGACTGAGCCCGGTCACCCTGTAGTGTCTGAAGAGCTGCAGAGTGACAAAGCCGACCGCAATGTCCTTGAACAGTTCTCTGCCCACTCCCCGACCACCACCACCACACCCCTGCAGGGCCCTTCGCACAGGGTCTGTCAAAATGCTGAGGAAAAGAGCCCTAACTGGTTTGGCTCAGTGGATAGAGCCTCGGCCTGAGGACTGAAGGGTCCCAGGTTCGATTCTGGTCAAGGGCATGTACCTTGGTTGCGGGCACATCCCCAGTAAGAGATGTGCAGGAGGCAGCTGATGGATTTTTCTAACTCTCTATCCCTCTCCCTTCCTCTCTGTAAAAAATCAATAAAATATATATTTTTAAAAAAATGCTGAGGAAAAGAGATTCAACATGACGTCAGGCCCAAGTTAGAGACGTATTTCACAGAGCTACAGTTCAAAAGAAAAAAATGAACTTTGACCTATTTGACCTCTACACGTGAGAATGGAGCCAGACCCTTTCAGATACCAAGTGTTCTTTCCGTGTGCCTCTGCAAGGACCAAATGCTCTGGGCAAGTGGGTTAATTGGTCCCTTATGAGGAAGGAGCTCTCATGGGTATTCATTGTGAGTGCTCTGTGGGTGAATAAGTGGTTGGGGAAAAGCCAAGCAACTTCTTCCTTTATCCACACTGGCAGTTCTGCCAGTTCTGAACACCACCGAAGCCTCACCAAACATAACGGGGTCTCCTTACACTGCTTTACATACGCTCTTTGAGTTAAGCCATCCTTGTCCTCTGCACACTCATTTTAAGGATAACACAGCATTTTGAGGGCATAACTAGTTTATACTTCTTGAAATGCTTGCGGGCATGTTTGATCTTCATACCTGAGAGAGGCGTTCTCAGGGAAAAGTAACTGAGTTTTCTTGACCACTAAAGTATGTTTCTTTATGTTACCACAATAAACAAAATTTAAGTCTCAAAAAAAATCTTTCTAAAATACATTGTAACAAAGAAATATAAATTAAAATAAGAATAGTAAGAATTTCCAAAAAATGTTTGCCTATTATATTAAGGATTTTTTTATTAAGTTACTAGAGTCCCAGTGCATGAAATTCGTGCACAGGGGAAGAGAGGTCCCTCAGCCCGGCCTGCCCCTCTCACAATCTGGACCCCTCAGGGGATGTCCGACTGATGGTTTACGCTTAATCCCGCAGGGATCCCTGCGGGATTGGTCCTAAACTGGGAGTTGGACATCCCTCTCGAAATCCAGGACCACTGGCTCCTAACTACTTGCCTGCTTACCTCATTGTCCCTAACCACTCTGCCTGCCTGCCTGATTACCCCTAACCCCTCTGCCTGCCTGCCTGATCGCCCCTAACCACCTCTGCCTTGGCCCCTGCCATGGCGGCTTCGTCAGGAAGGTCGTTTGGCTGTCTGGTCTAATTAGCATATTATGCTTTTATTATTATAGATAATACCCATTGTAATACCCAGGTTCAGAGAGCAGAAAGAGAAAGGATTCCCCGGACAATGTCAAAGAGATTGTGAATTTTGACAGTTGGGGGAAGTGATTTGATAATATGGATCCAAAGCCTTATACATGTTCAACTCCTTGACCCCACAATTCTTTCATGCTTTTAATATTATTTGAATGCCTGCCAAGTGCTAAAAACTCAAAGTACAAAGAAGAACAACACAGGCCAGCTCCCTGCCCTCAAGAAGCTTACATTTTCATGAAGAGAGAGAAAGACAATGAAAAATCACACGGGTAAATAGAGAAGATTAATTCAGACAGTAATAAATCCTAGGAAGAAAGTAAACCATAGCTACGATGGAGCCTGTAGATGAGAGAGGAGGTTGCTTCTCTTGGTGTCATGAAAGACCCCTGTGGCCAAGAGGACCTCAAACAGTCAGCTTCCCACTAACCCTATTAAGAGAGCCCCAAGAGAAGAGAAAACCAAGTCCACCTTTCCTGGCCTTCCCGAAGACCAGGATAATGTGGGAGATGTAAAGGCAGTTGTTAGAGCTTCCAGAAACAGTTATTTGAAGGTGAGACAGTGTCAGGTCAACCACATGTAACTGAAAAAAAAATAACTGAAAAAAACACACACAAAAAAACTTGAATTTCAAAAGAGATACATTAATGGTAAGGAAAAGAGCAATTCTAGCTTAGCTATGGCTCTGAAAATATACATCTTCTGCTTCCTGTACCTTTTTAGTTATGAAGCTTTAAGTGAAATTGTTCAAGGTTTGGTAGATACTTCTTGCTTGGAGGAGTTGGGAGAGAATACTATGGAATATATAGATGCTATAATTCTCTGTGCTAATATGTATTGAAAAATTGTATAACACAGGATAGCAGCCAAGTGGGGTAGAAAGAATATTGGAGTGGGAGTCCATCGACCTGTATTCCAGCCCTAGTTCAGCTCTAAAAGGCTGTGCAATCTTGGCAACCAGTCACTTAACCACGGATCCGATCCTCCTCCACTTCAAGTGAGGAAATTGGACGAGCTCGTCTCTAAGGCCTCATCCACCTTCTGTAAGCCCATTTCTTCTCTTTTCCCTCCCTCTACTATTAACATTACACACACACACACACACACACACACACAAATATATAGGCTGAAGATTAAATCCCACTAGGACTTTAGAATGAACCAGTCCAAAGAGAGGAAAAATTACAATCGTAAAATAATGACTATATATGCCCAGAAAACTTAATACAGATTTTTGGATGATAAAAGAATGTGTCTATAATCTTTACATGTAAGATATTTTATATGTATGAATAATGTACCTTGTAGCTAAATCAATAATCAAGGCTTATATTTGTAGAATGCTTTAGTGTTTCCAAAGCAATTTTATGTCATATCGCTTTCACTTTTGAGCCTCCAACGACTTTAGGAAATCGGTAAGGCAATAAGAATTATTTCTTCACAAATAAATAGATGGAGACTTCAAAGTGTTAAATGACTTGCCCAAGTTTACATAGCAACTGGGAGCTTGTCTGGTTCTCCGGCATTTATTCCCGCCTGCCACAATGCAGGGCCACTGGAATGACTGTGGCCCAGGCGTATTCCCTCGCCCCTCACTTCACCGTTCTGTTCCACCCATTCTCACAGCTCAGCTGAAATCACTGAGGACACCAGAGCAGTGAAGCAACAGGATACCCAAGCTTCCCTAAGATAGAAGCTATCACAGAGACACTCAACCAGCTGCTCCACTGTCAACTTGCAGAGCAGTCACATCTCAGTGTCTTTTCTTTCTTTAATTTCAGATATGAAAATAGAATGCATAAAATAGGTTACACCCCTTCGTTTAAAAATAATGGCTAGCATTATATATCCATCATTCATATTGGAACTCATCTTGAATGACAAAATGGCCTACATCTGCACAAAACAGTTCATTTGATTTCTTTCTGCCCTTGGTTTGTCGCCCACTTTCAGTATGCCTAACAACCCAGAACAATGTGAATTCTAAATCAAATCACTGTAAGCACTGGTGAGTTCAAATGACACCAGGCATAAGTGCTATATAAGGACCACAATTGGCCCTGGCAGGGTGGCTCTGTCGATTAGAGCATCGTCCTCTACACCAAAAGGTTGCGGGTTTGATCCCAGATTGGGTAATAGGGGAGGCAGCCAATCAACATTTATCTTTCTCTCTCTCCCTTCCTCTCTCTCTCTAAAACATATCCTCAAGTGAGGATTAAAAAAAAAAGAGCCACACTGGTTGCCTAGATAGCAAATATTTATTTTAATCCAACTAAGTTAAACAGGAATATGTGAAAATCATAAAAGGGTAAACCAAATGCCACAATCTTGTTATCATTTTTGTCAGTCATTAAAATGGATAAAACCACTGCACCTCCTGAGTTCTCAGGGATTAATTCTCATGGCCTCAATACTGGAGCTCTTTCCATGAGCAAATGCGCTTCTAATTTTAACAGAATCATTAATTAAAGCTCCATTTTCCACCAAGCCACGTAAGAGGTTTTAAAAAAGAAATAGTCCTTGATTCCACCTTTTTCACACTTCACATTCACTTCACCAGGAAATCCTGGGCTCTATCAGATTCCCAGGCCTTCTCAGCACCTCCATGGCCCAGTGAGGCCTCTGGATACTTGCAGCAGTCTCCTAACTGGTCTCCTTGCTTCTGCCCTTGACCAAGCTGTTTCTAAGACAGCATGGGACAGGTTGTGTATTTCTTCTAGTCCAAAGCTTCCAGGGTCTCCCATCTGACTCTGAGGAAGGCCCAAATCCTTACAACTGCCCCCAAACGCTGCAAGGTTCACCCCTGTGCCTTTCCGGGCCTCAACTTCTTTCCTCTACCTGCCCACCACTCCGTTTCAGCCTCCCTGGCTTCCTTGCTGCTCTTGACACGCAGCAGGCGGACCTGTCACCTTGGCTGGTGCCTCTGCCCCAAGCAATCTAATCCCAGAGTCCTCCATCATTGTCTCACCTCTTTCAAGTCTTTGCTCCAATGTCACCTTCTCACCCTATTTAAAAATGCTGCAAGTATCCCCCCTCCCCCAATGCTCTCATTCCCCCCTTTACCCAGCAGTCCCTCCCCCTAGTACTTACACCTTCTAACCCTCAAAATATTCAACTTACTATGTTCACTCTCTTCCTCTCCTCACTAGAAAGTACACTCTACAAAGGAAGGGACTTTTGTCTGTTATTTTTCACTGTGTCTAAAACAGTGTTCGGCACATAGAAGGCCCATAATAATTATTTGTTAAAATGTGAATAAATGTAGATGGCTAATCCTTGTTTTGTAAACCACGAACTAGTGTGACTGCTAAGCATGGATCCCCAAATTGTTGAATTCCTGATCTGCATGCTGGGTTTTCTAAGTGACTACTGAAGTGTTAGCCAGTCCCTGAGACAATCCTCCTTCTGCAATTAGAAGTTATGAGGAGAAGAACAGACCAGAGCTGAGCAAATGTATGAAAAAGAAGAAATAAGGAGCTAGCTAGGAAAGGGAGTTTAACTTCAAGAATAATTGAAGAAATATATAGCAAAGCACTAAGACCATTTTTTAAACTATTAAGTTAGCAAAGGTTTTTTTAAAAATTATAATATTCAGGGCTGGCAAAAGGACAAAGAAAAACTACTTTTAGTTAGACACTGCCCTTTAGAAATTGGAGCCCTTTTAGAAACTTACTTGGTGAGTGTGTCAAAAGCTTTAAAATAGTCAGGAATTAATTTGTACAATTTTACTCTAAATGTGGAAAAAGCTTTATGGGCAAAGATTTTGTTACAACTGCATTTATAAAAGCAAAATTTGGAAGCAACGTAAATGATCCATTATAAGAAGATGATTAAGCAAACTATACATGGCTCATCAACTCGATTCCATTTTTAATGACTCATTAATAACTTAACAATGTGGAAAAGACCGACTGTGATGCTGTGTAACCCCCATCCCACCAGAGCAGGGAAGAAAGATGGGGGAAGAGGTTAGTTGAATATAAACAGGGGTGGGCCCAGGACAGAGCTGTGCTCCTGGATTCCAGGTTGTTTGATGCCATCCACCTTATCCCAGATCATCAGATTGACCACAGATCGTCTCTCTCCTGTGTCTGAGAACAATAGTTCCAATGCCCAGAAACATTATGTTTCCCACCTCTTATTCACCATCTCTCCTCAGAACCGAGGAGCCCTACACATGTAGGCACCCAGTGACCTGCCCTGAGACCCTGCTGTTGCCGAGGGACGTATATGAATGAGGCCCCAGAGTGACCTCCCTCCAAATAATTAAAAAGTAAATACAAACAGAAATGAAAGAATGGAGGTGTTAGACAACAAATGTATTTGTAGAAAAGTAAACCTGAATCCTATAAAAAATTGAATCAAAATCAGGCCTACGTGGGCACATAATGGTATATTTTGATGGGTATAATTTGGTCCTCTGGATTGTTTTATAATAGGAATCTGCCAAAAATGAGTTCAGTCACAGGTTATTTTAAATACACTCCAAAATGCCACTACCACTACAAATTTATACTACCTTTGATACATCCAATTCCATGGCAGTAAAATAATTGGACCCACTCTGAGGAGTTCGAGCAGAATAGATGACGAATCAGATAAACTTCATATGTGAATGTGGGAATGGGAGCTCATTATCACACCAGGTAGCATAATGGGCCTTAGAACCTTGTCTGTTGTTGTTTACTCACCTGTATGGATATATCTCCTTTCACTTCAGAAGGATCTGTTGAATATTATGTTCGGTCTTCAACTGTTTTTGAAGTGCCTTTGTGGAAACAGCTGAGACTGGGTGCTTGGCCGCTTTTCAGAAGAGAGTTTTTAGGGTCGGTACCTCCAAAGTTCTTACCTCGTCCCCCAGCAATTCTCTAACACCAACTGGGTGTCCCACAGTTCAGTCCAATTCTGACACGAACCACCAGGAGTAAGCATTAGATCTGTAAGTGAAGGAACGAATAGTCTCACAAGATTGTCCCCACTTCAGATGCCAGAAACAATTACGTGTACGTGAGGCCCCGAGCCACCTGCACTTCTGCCGGGCTGACCAAAAATTCTGGTTTCTATACAAACATCAAATCATTCTGCTGCACATCTGAAGCTAAAATAATGTTATATGTTAATTATATCTCAAATTTTTTTAAAGTCCAAAAATTTGGGAGTTTCTAAGATCCCCCTCAAGTTTAATAATTTGCTAGAACAACTCACAAAACCCAGCGAAGAGCTGTACAATAGATCCTCCTTATCCCCGGTTTTGCTTTCTGCTATTTCATTTACCCCTGGTCAATTTTCATCTGAAAAAAATTAAATGGAAAATTCCAGAAATAATTCCTAAGTTTTAAATCACAAGCCACTCAGCTCTGTCCCACCTGGGACATGACTCATCCCTTTGTTTAGGTTCTCTACAATGTAGATACTCCCTACCTGCTGGTCACCTAATAGCCAACCGGATTATCAGATCAACTGTCATAATATCAAAGTGCTTATGTCCAACTCACCCTTATTTTATTTAATAAGGGCCCAAAGTACAAGACTAGTGATGCTGATGATTCAGATATGCCATGGAGAAGCCATAAAGTGTTTCTTTTAAGTGAAAATGTATCTATGTACAGGAAAAAGACATAGTATACTAGTGCATAGGATTCGGTACTGTTCAGTTTCAGGCATCCACTGTGGACCTTGGAACATATCCTTCTTGGATAAGGGGGACTACAGTATTTATAACTACAGTGTTAACTTAAAGGACACAAGACAAATGAAAGAGATGCACAAGGCAAGGTAAGGGGGCAGGCGGGGTGGGGCAGGGCCCAGAACTTCTAAGCCCTCAGATGTTCCACCCTTCCAGAACTCTGATGAGTCCATCAGCCGGAAGCTCCTCAGAACCTCATTGTTCAAGTCTTTATCGAGGGCTCGTTACTTAGGCACAGAGGATGGACTGACCTCAATCTCCAGCCCCTCTGCTCTCCCTGGAGGTTGGCGGTGAGGCTGAAAGCTCTAACCCTCCAACCTCCTGCCTGGTATTTCTGCTGTGACCAATCCCTCCCTTGAAATTATCTAAGGGTTCACCACGAGTCACCTCATTACTCTACACTCAGATTGAGCCAGAAAGGAGCTCGTTATGAAGAACAAAAGATACTCATATCACTCAGAAAATTCCAAGGGTTTTTGAAGTTCTGTGCCAGGAACCTGGGACAAAGACCAAATATATTTTTTATTATATCACAGCTCTGAAATGTTTTCTGGGTAAAATCCCTTTACTTCAGTTTTCTGAAATGTAGCCTGAAGTTACCAAGTTTAACTTCCTTGACAACCATGACCCAGGTTTTTACGATTCTGAAGCTAATACACGCTTGACACAGCTCTTTGTGCAAAGCATGCACCTCAATATGTGTGCACTTAGTGTGCTTCTCAATTAATAATCGATAATGCTGGTATGTGCTACTTGGGCCAGAACACAGCTGGTGTTAGTGGGAGAGCATGGCAAGGACCCCAGGAGACTGAGGGCTCTGGGAGAGTTAGATCAATTAGATTAAGCACAGGAGTTGACTCTTCTCAAACTAGTGGTGTTCATTCAGATTCTTCCAGTATCAAGAGATAGAAACCTGACTCAGATTTGTTTAAAGGAGATTTATTTTTTTAGAAAATTTATACTAATAAAAGGGTAATATGTTAATTAGACCTGGTCGACCAGACATCTTCCGGAAGTCCAAGATCCTTCTGGACAATTAGTTGGTGACCAGGCCAGCAGAGTGGCAATTCGGATGGGATCTGGCCTATACTGGCAGTCGGATTTCTCTCCAGGTATCCCAGATTGGATAGGGTGCAGGCCGAGCTGAGGGGCACCCGTCTGACCCATGCACAAATGTTGTGTACCGGGCCACTAGTATAAAATAAAAGTGTAATATGCTAATTATACTGGATATACTTCTGGATGAAACCAGGGCTGAGAGGGAAGTCTAGGTCCCAGGTGCCAGAGGGAAGCTGGTGCTGGCAGCTGGGGGTAGGAAGACCTACTCTTGCATGATTTTCGTGCATCAGGCCTCTAGTATATATATAAAAGCCTAATCTGCAAATTGTCACCTCAGGAGTTCGACCAAGAGACCAGCAGCTCGATTGCTCACTATGATGCTCACTGGCCACCAGGGGGCAGCATGGAACATAGGAAGACCCCAGCTGGCAGATGGAAGACCCCAATCAGCCCTGATTGCCCACTGGCCTAAGGACCCTACCCATGCATGAATTTCATGCACCAGGCCTCTGGTGTGTGTGTGTGTGTGTATAGATATATATATAGTGTAGCTCACGGAATAAAAGAGATCTCTGTTCATCCACGATCAGAAAGGCAGGAAACAAGAAACTCTGGGACTCCAGACATAGAAACTGTGACTCGATATCATTAGGTCTTTATCACTTAGTCTCTTAGTGTCTGTCCTCATCTCTCTCAGCTCCTATTTTCGCAAATATTGTTTCTTTTTTGTATGTTACCTTTCTTCTCTCTTAGCCAATCAGCTTCTTCCACGAAACTGTAGCAATAGCTTTGGGACTACAAGGAAAAGAGTCTTCCTACCTAAGACTTCAGTTAGAAATATTCAAGGTTTGGGCTTATGTTCATACTCTTTGAGAAGCAGGAGAGGCAAAAGAAAATATTGCACCAATTTACATTCATTACATAATGTAGAGCCAGCCACTCTTAGGAATACTTAGTAGCCCCAACCCCAAACAGGGGAGTCAGGCATGCTCAGCAATAAGAGATGAGTTGTGGTCAAGGCCAAGTAGAGGTCAAGGAAGAGAGCCAATAGTGCCATGGGAGAGAACCAAAGAAACCCTCCATAGAGTGAGTCAGCCTGGGACACTGCTGGGAGCATAGTTGAGGATACATACAGAGGTTGCATTCAAGGAACAGCTGGAATTCCTTAAGAGCTCCTACTGTGAAAGCCACAGGATGGTGTCAACTTAAGATTCCCTCAGAAATGCCTTCACTGAACTATGATTTAATGCAGTGCTCTAAGCTTTTATCAAGAATTCAGACAAGAAATGGCATTTAAGAAATATTTTGTGGTCTTCAGAAAATCCACGACAGAATACATTGTTCTTACTTCTTATGTAATGAGCATAATATTCTGCCCACAATTTAGAGCCAGAGAAATATCTGTCTCTCCGGGCATACGTGTGCTGATTTTTATCAGACAATATGAACTATATAGCGTGTGTCCCTTTTTGCACTGGCCCCTGCGAACCATAAGTTAAATTCGGTGCTTCATTGTTCCAATATCACCTAGTAGGTTCTTGGATGCCTTCTAATAAGTTCTGATTTTCCTTCCTGTCTTGACCCACCTTGGTGGCATTTTTTCTAACTTTTTAATTGGGAAGTAGAGTACACATACAAAAACACACCGCACAATGATGACCTCAAGATAAATACCCATATAATCACTACCCAGGTCAATAAACAAGAATTTCCAGCATCCCCAAAGTCCTTTTTGTCTTCTTCCCAAAAACCATGCATCCCCTTTCTCCACCATTCCTTCCTTATTATTCTGACTGCTTTGTTTCTCTGTATATTCCTATTCCTCAAGACTATAAGTTTAGTTTTTTTTCTTTTAACTTCACATAACTAGAATTGCACTCAATGTGTATTCTTTTGTGACTGGCTAATTCCACACAATATTACATTTGAGTATATATACAATCCCTTATTGTTTATCTTTTCTGTTCATTTTTTTCATATCTGTATAGTATGCCATTATATGGCTAAATCACAACTCTTGCTACTGATAGACATTATCTGTTTATTTCATTTTTTTGAATTACTAAGGTGGCTGAGTACACCCATGTTTATGGGTCATTTGGAGTCTTCTCATTGAACCATCATTTTTAGTTCATCTTTCCGAACCAAGGAAATGGACTCTCCCCTAGAGCCTCCAGACGAAACACAGCCCTGCCAACACTTTGACGTTAGCCAGTGAGACCGATTTTAAAGATAATAAATTTGTGCTGTTTTAAGCTACTAAGTGTGTGGTAATTTGTTAGAGTAGCAACAGGACATTAATACACAAGGAAAGGGGAAAAGGCTACTTAGATACTTAAAATAGCTTATATTTTTAAAATGTAAAGATATATTTGCATTATTAACACATTACAGCATTGTCCATTTTCCAAATTTAATATCCCATCATTCAATGTAAAAAGTGATTTCTAAAACTGAGGTATAATTTATGTACAGTGTTATGTACAGGTCTTAAGTGTATAGTTCAAAGAGTTCTGACAGATGCCGACATCTGTGTAAACAACACCCAACTCAAGATATAGAATATTTCCACTCCTCCAGAAATTCCTCATGTCCCTTCCTAGTCATTCCCCAACCCCTCCCTGCCTCCACCACCCAGGCAGCCACTGATCTAATTTCTATTTCCATAGATTAGTTTTCTCTCTTCTAGAACTTCAAATAAAAGAAACACACAATATCTACTTTCCTGTGTTTGATGAGAATGCTCACTTTGAAGTTAAAGACTCCAGTGCAAATTCTGGTTCTTCCACTTACCAACTCTGTGAACTTGACAAAGTGCCAGGCTTTCAGAGGCTGTTTCCATTGAGAACATAGACTTCCCACCTCAGGGCTGCTATGATGACCAGAGAATATATGATAAAACGGTATGTCATTTCTCAAATGGCATATGCTTGTTTCCAACTCAAAACAAAAATTGGATGCTAACCATCTTTGGGTAATGGTATAATAAGTGACTTTTTAAAATACATACATATGTATTTATCTATCTCAAATTGGTATTACCATGTATTCCTTTTAAATTAAAAAAATCATTTTAAAATAAATTAGCACAGCAATATTAATGAACTATTTTATATCACAACCCTTTCTTTATTAGATTTTTGTTTTAATATTCTGTTTCAATGAATAATCATAATCCTCAAATATGTACTTGTGCAAATCATATCAATTATGATGTCACACTTCTAACTTGACCATCCTGTCATCAGCTAGCCCAAAATGTCCCTGTTGTGGTAGCAGGATTTTACAGCCTCCATCTCTCTATCACTTAGAACTGTTTTATTTTTAATTTTTTATGTATTGATTTGAGAGAGAGAGAGAGAGAGAGAGAGAGAGAGAGAGAGATTTGTTGTTTCACTTATTTATGCATTCATTCATTGATTCTTATATGTACCCTAACCGGGGATTAAACCCATAACCTTGGTGTATGGGAACAATATTATAACCACCTGAGCTACCCAGCCAGGGCAACTGAGAGCTGTTTTTAGATATGGATACTAATTGCACTTTTACAAAAATGAGTTAGCTTCCATAAACTACACAAATAACTGATTGTTTATGATACCAATCAAATGTCAACTATTTTACTAGAACTTTATCCTTCATAATTTACAAAGTGCTATTATAGACCACCCAGAATGACAGAGGACTGCAGCATGATAGAATTGTCAGGAGCTACAACCAGTGGGCGTATGTTTAATATTACGAACCAAGATGGAATGACTTCCTACAACTGGTCTATGCAACCATTCCCATTGACTCTGTGACAAGAGGAAAAAAGCAAGAAATAGAGAGATAAAGACATTGCCAGGAAATTTAATAGGGAGCAGTAGTTAGTATTCACAGAAATTACCCCATAGAACAAACCTCTATGTCGGAATTGCACAGGTCGGCGTAACAGCGAACTTAAATAGGAGCAATACAATAATAGTTTGCATCTATTGAGTGGTTACTACTTGCTAGACACTATATTAAGTAACTTTATAAACATTAATTCTTCCATTCTCACTACCACCCTCTGAGATCAGGGCTATTGCGCCCCATTTAACAGAAGGCCACTTACTTGGCAGCACCACATGGCCTCAGAGCCATGCTCTCGATCGTTACACCGTGCTCACTCCCTAATGATGGCTGGAAAATGACTGCATTTCAAGCTTGAATTGTAAGCAATTACAGTAGAAAAGACTCAACATTCTCAGGAAGCCGTGTGTGAAAAAGACGTGATTATTCAAACACATCCCTGTGGAGAATGCGTAATTACCTGGGATACTCAAGAAGACCAAAATATACAAACTCAGGACAACGAAAGAAGCAGCTGCAGTCAGGATGAAGAGGCAGTCGGTCTTAGAAGCAACCCCAATGCCCTGTGGGAAAGTAGTGTAGTTACTACGAGAAGTCATGTTATTCTCTCTACTTAAATTAAGAATTTAGCAAATAATACGTCGTTCATTCCATAGTCCAAGTTTTGTTACTCTCAGTTCATCCCTTCTGCTATCGTTTTAAAGTCCCAAATAAAGGATCGACTTCCAAGGCTTATTGGAGCCCCGTATCAGACCCAGGTGAACTGAGCTCACTTAAAGAAGTACACCCTGACAAAGTTTATTTCCACCTGAGTGTGCAGCTGGGGGTCACTTTTGCACCATATCGCTTTGATCCCCACAACAGGAGAACAACAGGACAGATACTATCTTCCGCATTTCATAAGGAAGAAATAAAGCGGCCCAGAGATGTGAAGGGATGTACCTAACACCAGCCAGCAAGTCCGAAACCTACGACCAGAATCTCAGCTTCTCCATTTCTTCTCTAATCCTGACCCATTTTAGTGACAACTTGCCAGATGTATTAATAAACCAAAAAACTGGCCGATTTGGCCTACCCGCTGGGGAGGTATCAGGGAGTGGTGAAATATTCTGAAAGTGGACTGAGATAAGAAGGTAGAGCTTCTAGAATAAACTTAGAAAATGAAATAGTCATATTACAACAAATGCCATGTTTTTAGCACTTAGAATGTACAAAAAAGTTTGCAAAGTGATATATATAGGATGTCCTCCAAAAATGTATACAACACTTTGAATAATTATGAAGATAGTATTTATTGAAATACATTTCATTTTCAAAATTAAGCTATCAGCTGTTAAGATGCGTATCTATTTGGGGGGAATATATATATACATATACATATATACATAAATATGCATATATATACACATATATCTATAATAATAAAAGCATAATATGCTAATTAGACTGGACATCCTTCCAGACGTCCTTCCTTCCAGACAAAGCTGCAGAGAGCAGGGGCCACGGCAGAGGTGGCAGGCAGGGCCAAGGCCAAGGCCCTTGCATAAATTTTGTGCATCAGGCCTCTAGTGTGTGTGTGTGTGTGTGTGTGTCTATCCTCATCTATCCTTAAACCATCGCTATAGGGATACATTATTAGGTCTATTTTACAGATAGGGGAAGTAAAGGTGAAACAGGTTAACTTGCCAAGGTAACAGTCTGAATCCTATGTAACAGGAGCTGTGTGCTCAGATCCAAGCTCAGCCCAGCCTAATGCTTCCGCAGAGACGGGGACTTCAGGCTGCTCTCAGTGACGTGAGCTGACAACCTGTGTTCAGCATACCTCTCCTGCACGGCTGCCCACTCTCCCTCTCCCCTAACCTGCTGGCCCTGAACTACGAGGCTATTTGTGCAAGTGTTCACTTTGATGCAGGCAATCCCTCCCGTCCTCTGGGAGGCCAGTCTTCTGATGCTTTTGTGATATCCCACTCTCTCAATTCAGGAGGATCTGAATTAGCCCACGTTTATTCCCCGTGTGGGAATGTTTACTGGAACTCACAGTGGGGCACACAATTTAAGAAAAACAATGCTTGCCCAGCCAGTGTGGCTCAGTGGTTGAGTGTCAATCTATGAACCAGAAGGTCATGGTTCAATTCCCGGTCAGGGCACATGCCCTGGTTGTGATCTAGATCCCCATTGTGGGGTGTGCAGGAGGCAGCCAATCAATGGTTCTCCCTCATCATTGATGTTTGTATCTCTCTAACCCTCTCCTTCCTCTCTGAAATCAATAAAAATATTTTAAAAGAAAAATATAAAGAATGATTTAATATAATATTTTGAAAAAATCAAAGTTAATGTAAAAATATTTATTTTAAATAAAGATGGGAGATCCTCCCCACATCTGCACCACTCACCCCACCCCCTCACCTGGCCTCAGTCCTGTCGGATCCTGACTGTTTAAATTACTGACATTCTGTTCATTGTGGATGTTTTTTGCATTGATTTTTTTAATATGGCACTAAAACATTATTTATCTTGATGACAGAGGGGTCTTATTTGAGTCCCCTTAAATTTTGTACCCGAGGCCTCCCTCGCCTTACCCTATCCCAGTCCAGGACTGAGTATATAAAAGACAGAATTGCAGACAGTAGGCCCTGGTTCCCTGTTTCCCCATGTTCCTCCCTGTCTCTCTTTATGTTAGTTCAGTGGTTTCTCAACCTTGGCTGCACATTAGAATCACCTGGGAATCTTTTTAAAATTCTGATTTCTGGGCCTCATCCTCTGGAAATTCTGTTTCTTTGTTACTAATGTTGTGGCCTCACCCCATAACTCACCCACTGTGTTAGTGTGCCATGTCAGCCGCACCAAATAAGCAACCGCCACGTGCACTCCAGTGCCTGGCGGAGCCGTGAGGAAGGAGGAGAGTCTCTCCACCGGGCGGCAGAGCCAGAGGAAGGCTTTGGCTGTGTTTCTTGCTCTTTCTCACAGGACACTTCTTATTCCATCAGCTAAGCACTTTGCCGCGAGGGAAATTCCTACCTTTGACACCCTCCAGTCAGTGTTGACATGTAATTTTAATTATTGAATTCCTATCACTGTTTCTCTAAGGCAGGGGGGTTCTCGGTCTTTAAAAAACTAATCCCTGCGCCCAGGCTGCTTCCAAGATCCATTATGTCAGTGTCTCCCGAGGCAAGAGCCTGGTGTCTGCGATCTTTACAGCCTCCGGTGGTGAGTCGGGGTTCTGGCAAGGTTGGGAACCATGGCTCCAGGGCATGGCTGGCTTTTCCTTGTCCTTGGTCGGAGGGTTTTCCCTTGGTCCCTCCCGGAGGACATCAGCCAGGGCGCCAGGGGCGAGGGAGCCGCATTCAACCCCTGGCTCTCCCATGGACTAGCTTTGTCATCTTCACAGGATACTTGACTTTTGTTTCCTCAGCGGGACCCTGGGGATAGAGACAGAATTTGCCCCGTGGGGCTGTTAGAAGGAATCAAGCCGAGGCGTCTGAGACACCAAGCCCCGCGCTTGGTGCGTGTGCCTGCATGCACGCTCGCTGGGGGCTGTGAGCGTGATGAGTTATGAATCCATCCTGCCAACAAAATGGCAAGGAGCCAGTGCATAAACAGATCAAGGTGGAGCTGCTCTGTCGGGAGCCCGTGGCGGGGCGACACTCAGACCCCTCTCTCCTTCCCGGGGTGCTCTGCAGAACCCGGAGGGGCTCTGGGGGGTCATCTGAAGATCACTAGTACGGGGCATAATGACATCGCGGACCCGATTTTACAGTTTGGAGCGGCTCTTTCTGCCTCGGCACTCCTGTCGCCCATTTCTGATCTCTCTTCTGGTGGCAGGCATCGGCTGGCCAGGTTCAGGGCCACTCGGCAGCCACAGGACCCAGGGCTGCTCGGCCCAAGTGGCCTCCGTGGCCTCAGGCTTATCCGTGGAGTAAGCCGCCGAGTTCACGGACCCACCGAAGGACGTTGCTCTAAATGCCCAGTCCCCTGGTTGGCGAATGTCCGTTTGGCTTCGAGGTGTGTGGTGGCGGCTGGAGGCTTGAACGTGTTTCCTGTTGGAAAGCAGAAGGTATTGAAGTGCCAGGTGGGGCAGGATCCCGAGGGCGTCCAGGCGGGGCAAGGACGCTCCCTCTGGGAAAGAGCGGCTGCCTTTGTTCCCACCTGAGCGTGGCTGTGCTCTCTATTCGTTTCGTGGGCAGTGTTGACTGTTCCACCCCAATGAGTCCAAAGTCTCGGCCCCTTCAGAGACCCTGGCCGGCCTCAGGCTGACTCCGAAGGGGAGGCAGAGGGGTTAGACGAGGGCCAGTGTGGCAGGTTGGCTGGGCCTCAGAATCGTCTGTACCACGAAGTCCAAGTCGGCTGTGGTTCCTCTTCCCTGAGAGAGGCCCGTCTGGGTCCTGCTGGCCCATGTGTTACCCCCATCGCAGCAAAATTTCTCATAGCTGTCCCATTCTCCTTTCTTCCCACCAATCGAGTGTCTTTCTCTTTTTGCAGAAAGGGGCACTCCTTGAACCGAGTTCACCACTGAATAAACTGCCAGATAGTAAGAGTGTTTTGTTTTTTCCTCCCCGGAGCCCATTTCCAGGCCTGTGTGGGAAGAAAGGTGATATTTCACCCCAGCCTGAGTGGAAAGTGTATGCCTCGATTGTTCTTTAGAGAAGCTATTTTAGTGAGACGCGTAGTTGTTGGGCTCTTTAATTGCAGGTAACAGAAGCCAACTTGTGGCGGCTGCAGCCACAGAGAGGAATTTATTATAAGGATAAAGGAGCATCTCATGGAAGCGACGACAGGAGTGTGGCCAGGCCTCAGGAAGGAACTGAGGCCTGGAGAGCTGCCAGGACACCTCCGCGTGTTTCATCTCTGACGCTTCCCATGTGTGCTCTCTTTGTCTCTCTCGCTAACTGGTTTTCACTGCCTCTGTCCACAGGGAGAAATGCTGCTGTCACTCAGAGGGTACGCTCTTCACCTCTGCCCAGGATGACTAGTGGCTTTCAGTAAAGATTCATGGGAAAAAGAACCTGGTGGGTCAGATTCCCCCAGCGATGGTCTGTGGACAGATGGCACAGTGGCCGTCTTCTCGTCCAGGGTTTCCAGATCTGGCTGATTATTAGAGTCCCTAGTGAGAGATTTTTGTTTTTATTTTTACATACAGACCCAGGTTCCACCTTAGAATCTATAGCACTAGGAGCTGGGACTCTGCACTAAAAATTCCTCCAGAGATTCTGATGATAAATGAGATTTGAGAGCCAATGAAACCCAAGTCTTAGGTACCCATTAATCTTTCTCCTAAGGACTCATGAGAGACTGCCTTTTAAGCTGTCTATTTGTGGAGGCTATTACTATAGAGCTGGAATGCACAATTCATTTCAGTGCAAATATAGGTGAGTGGGATGGGGAACTCCCTACCCCACCGAGCACTTGCAGAAGAACCAGTCTAGTGGAAATCTGAGAAGCCGGCTAGAGCTGGATCTAACATCACTGTTCTTAAAGGCTTCATGTTCAGCACTTTTAGACAAGATTTCAAGAACCGTGCTTACCAGGTGAAATCTGGCTGAGTGCTAGCCAAGCAGACGATACAGCGGTGTGGGCCAGTGTGAGTCAAGAGCAGGTTAGAACCTAGGGCTGCAGAATGAGGAAAAATAGAACTCTGCTGGGAAAATGCAATCGTAGAGAATCAAGTTGTGTTTTATGTTCCCATGTTTTTATTTCTCACACAGGCTGATATCTAAACTATCACCCCTTGTAATGTCTACTGGCTTGTTCTTTAAGACTGAACTTGTGTCTCCACTGAGAGAAAGCCTTCTCTGACTCCTCAGTCCCCTAATCGTCGCTTCTGCCCCTATAATACCCTCTGTGTACCTTGACCACATAGTGGATTGTATTTGTTTTACTTCTCCATCGCCTCCACTTGATGATGGGGAGTTGGCACTTCGGTACCTAAACCTACATGAGGGTTGGCGTGAACTGTCCTACTGAACTGATGTAGGACATGCCTGCTAATTTGGCCCCTGGCAGCCCTTCTGTCCCTCACATCCCCTTAGTCCCATAGTCAAAGCCGTTATGCTTTTGCCAACAATCTCAATACTATTCCAGGTTCTGGGAGCACCCTTAATCATGGAAAATTTAGGGAGCCCTGCATCCAGTGTGCCATGCTAGTACGACACCCTGATGAATCTGGAAGATGTTTTACTTGTGTTTTACTCTACAATACTCTAGCTAAATCAGCCATACTTCATTAGGCATGATTCAGATATTACCTCATTTAATTCCCACAACAAGCCTACGAAGAATGCTTCATGGGAAAAACTGGGAGTCAGAAAGGTTAAGTAACCGACCTAAGCCACACCACCATTAAGTGTCAGAACCAAGATCAAAACCCAGATGTGACCCAAAACCTTATGCTGTTAAACACCAGGCTGCACTTGAGCTCTTTTTTAAACTTACAGTGAGTTGCTTAGTTAACTAGTTACTTTATATAGCTGGTTATCATTCCCTGTGTATGCCTCATAGCTGAGTGTCTGCCTCATTTTCTCAATTAGAATAAAATAGTATTTGTTGGCTGAATATAATCAATATAATTATATTGATCTGAACTAAAAAAAAAAAAAATGAGTGTCTAACCTTCTCTTATTGGTTATCAAGTACAGAATGATTTCCTAGACGTAGCTATTTGAAAGTTTCCAACAGAATGTAAGTCTAGGCCTATCTGCATCTCATCCCCTTGCCATGGCTGAGGAAAAGATTTCTCTTGGCTGTCCCCATTTTCCACAAGATATTCCTGAACTTCAAGGAAGTCCAGTGTGCTGATTTAGAAGTGGCCCTACACAGTAGGGTCTGAGAATACTTATCAAGAGAGGTGATGGAGCCAGCCACAGCTCTCAGAATAGTCATAACTGAGTCACAAAAGAACCACACAAGCTGGGCCTGAAATAGGGCCGTTAGGGGAAGGCACAGTATACAAATTTCCCAGCATGCCAGCTACATATCTGACAGCCCACACAAGAAAACCTTCTTCTGGTCTTAAAGGAGGGGTTCTAGGAGACACAAGAGTTCTACAGGATATCAGAAATGGTTTGCATCAATGACAAGTGGGGAAGTCGAAAACTAAATTCTAAATAAACCATAATTATGCAGCCTCTCCTCACTGAAACGTGGTTCAAAGGCTAGAAACCTAGAGATGAACTTGGACCTCAGAGTAGAATCAACCCCACCTATACCGACAAAAGACATGAAACATAGACTGCAAGGGGGCAGGGGCAGGCCTCTCTCTCCAGAGGCTGCACTAGTCCAGAGCCTTGCAGAGATGACATGTACCAGGCAGATACATGACCCTACCTTTGGAAGAAACAGGGGGACAGGCTGATTCAAGCAGGCTCAGATGTCACCTTCTGAAAGCATAAGGTTTTCCTCCAGCTTCATGAGCAAACTTTTCATTCCGGATGCAAAGGGCAATACATCGAGGCTTCCTCCAAGGGCAGAAAGCTACAGCAGCCTGCAGGGGGAAAGTGAAGCATCCCCATAAGCATAAAGAACAGCTAACTGGCACCTTTGCCCCAGATTTTGAATGTGAGTGATGAGCAGGTGACAGAAGTACAGGTTGGGAGGAGGGAGAAGGGAAGGGATAGCCACGTGTTTGTTTCTTAATGTATCAACTCTAAATGCTGGACACACTCATAGCATATCCAGTAAGCTGGTAGAAAAGCAGTTCTGGAACTCAAAATAGAGGTCTGGGCAATAGAGTTTAGGAACCATTAGCAAGGAGGTGAGAGTATCCTATGTGTCAGAGAAGACAAGAAATCAAGGTGAGGACCGAGGACGTAAGCTTAGGGGAACATGCACTGGATGAGCCCTTCTGGTTACACAGTCCCCAAGTTCCTCCTCTTCTTTCTACAGATTCCCCTCGGCCCTGAGAAATCCCTAATGCTCGCCTTATTCTATTCCCTTCTATCTTGAACAGAAGTAGTAAATTTTCTCCCCAAACCTGGCAGTCAAATAGAGCCTTGGAATAAATGACTTCACTCTGGTTTGTGAAAGGCCATAAAAAATGTTGTAGTAGAGTGATCTTTGAGTGGATTAATAACCTTTCTCCAGAATAAAGAACTGTGGTGTCTAAAACAACGTAAGATTCTTATTGCGTCCCATTAATCTGTATAGTTGAGGGGGGAAAAATTACCTATGAGAATGGTTTAAATTGTTACATTGGTACTTTATTACATCTAATTTTCAAAAGCTCTCCTTCCTTCTCTCCTCCCCACACACTAACTGGCAGAACAGAAGGAAGTTGCCTGTATGAGGAATGTAGGACTTAAAGCAAATTTTATGACTTAAGGCCTATTTTTATATTTTACCTGTCTTTCCTGAATTTCCTGAACCATCATTAAGTTATTGTTTGAAGTTCCCACATTCTTCTCCCTAGACACACAGAATGAACAAGAAGCCGTGGTCACTGTGTTCTTTATACATTCGGCACAAGCTCGCAGAGAGCCCTGTAATCACTGGGACACTCAGCAGAGCAAGCGATTGGGTTTCAGCTGTCTGCACTGGGAACTGTTTCCTAACATTATATATACCTAGCATGTGGGCAGTTTCAACACGGCGTGGGACTGAATAAGCACTAGACTGAGGTGGGAAGAATGCTAACCCAGGTTTCTTGACATTATCAGATAAAGGGAACTCAAGAGGCTTGGTGTTGGCTTGTTGACAGATAAGCTTTCTGACATTAATGCAGGTTTGGTTTGTTTTACACTCCCCCTACAAAAGATTAACCCAGTTTTCCCAGTGCCCATGAAGGAAGTCCTGAATAAAAGCTTTTATCAAATGTGAACTAAAAAAAAAAAGAAAAAGGAAAAGCACAAATCACTGATGGAAACAGTTTACAAACATACAGAAATTTTCAACACTCTGGACCAGAGGTCTTCATAGGGGGTATATCTAACCCTATCAACGGAACCTCAAAACCTTCCAGGGGGCCCTTGAGCAAGGTAACATGCACACCTTTTACACATACCCTTCCCTCAGACTAAGCAATGTGAGAAACAACAGAACACCACATCGCCAATATTTCTCCCCTTCTACAAACCAGAGGCACACAAGTTTACACGGGGCTCAAGTTGCTTCCTTGGGGCTTCCTAGCCTTCCCTGTTCTATATTTCTATTAAGTGAGATTTAGAAATGGGGTATTTGAGAATTGTTAGGATTTCAAAAGTGGGATATGTGGTAATGTGGGGGACAGTGGAAGTAAAGATTGTTATTTAACAAGTGGGCCACTCCCACCTCCAGATTCCTGCCAGGGAAGGAATATCTCACTCTTGATGGAAGCCCCACCAGCAAAGCAGCAAAGAAATATAGAATGCTACAAACAGCTTTTCTCATAAGTAATTTCCCGTGTATTTAAAATATTCATCTTTACAACACTCACTGACTGAAAAGTACTTTTAGACAGTCAAAACAAGAATAGTTTAGTGATGCCGATAATTTTAAACGTAACTTGGAATATTTTTCAGGACGACCAGAATTTTCATGATGCACTAAATAAAACCTACGGACAATACTTTTCATGATGTTATCATGACATATTTATTCTAAATACAATAAATCTCCACTTAATTAGTCTCATGAACTTATTAGTATCACCTATTAACAGAAAGTAAATTAAGATTTTAGTTGCCACATCAGTTAAATGATAAAAGTAACATATTGAATTATTTTATTTTTTTAAAAAAATATGTATTCTCTGTGATTTTTTTATTGCTTTGAGTAAATTTTTACAAGGAGGGTTCTGTGATAGTCTTAATGATTTTTATAATATTCTTTTAAACTCATTAACACAGCATTTGAATTTTCAAGTCAGACTTTTTCTGACAGAAAGAAAGTCTAAGTTGGTTATTTGAGATGGTTGGTTATTTGAGATGGTGGATTAAATCTGGTTTTGATGAATTATATATTTAATGAAATATCTACTATGATAAAAATATATTTAGAACATTAATCCTATCCAAATATATTTGAAAAGGTGTTTTGAAGGTAGTAGGTTGGATTTTCCAACTGGATTAATTTACTGGATCAAGTAGTTTTTCTAAGTGAAAAACTAACAGGTACAATTAATAATCATTTGATAGTCTTGGTAAAGCCTATTGGGTTTAAATGCCCAAATTTGAGAATGAACAATTCTAAATAACAAAGTCTTCTAAAAGGCAGGCAGCTTCTAATTCTCTGTTTTCAACAAAAATAAACAATAAGCTAACTGTCAACTGAAAGCTGACTAAAGACAATGTGACTTTTAGTATTGAATTTAAAGAACTGAATAAAACTATTTTGATAAAGTTACTTCCATTCCCATCTCTTTATTTAGGAGCTATTTTTTCAGCATCTACATCGATAGAAATAAAAGACATAAATAAAATTGACACTGAACCCTCTTTCATTCTAGCAATGCCAAAATCATCCAAGGGCACATAAACTAATCAGAAAAATTAATCTCATTAAAAAAGGACTTTTTCCCCTTTTTATTGAATTTATTGGGGCAACACTGGTTAACAAAATTATACAGGTTTCAGGTGCACAATTCTACAATATATCATCTGTACACTGTATTGTATGTTCACCACCCCAAGTCAAGTCCATCACCATTTATCCCCCCATACCCTCTTCCTTTAAACAATATTTTGTAATTTTAGTTGCAAAAAAGTATGACAGTAATCAATATGACCTTCGGGTATAAAAATATATAGTAAGTCCTATGGCAACAAACTCCACAAATATGAACATCTGGTCTAGTGGAACTGGCCCCCATCCTCCAACTCAGGCCCCCATTCCCAACACTTTAAGTTTCTCTGGAGAAGGCATGTGGTATTAGTGGTGGTGGTTAGAAAGTGATGGCCTTGTGATCAGTGGGGACTTTCTCAATTTAGTGAGCAGTCAGTTTGTACAATAAGTTTTAGTACCTTAAAAAAAAAAAAGTTTTGCCCTAACGAATTTGGCTCAATGGATAGAGTGTCAGCCTGCGGACCCAAGGGTCCCAGGTTCGATTCCAGACAAGGGCATGTACCTTGGTTGCAGGCACATCCCCAGTGGGGAGTGTGCAGGAGGCAGCTGATCAATGTTTCTCTCTCAACGATGTTTCTAACTCTCTCTCTTCCTCTCTGTAAAAAATCAATAAAATATATTTAAAAAAACATTTTACTACCTTTACTTTTGTTCTTTCTGTGATAGTATAGGCTAAAACATACTTTTAAAAAATTATTATTAGCCCTAGCTGGTTTGGCTCAGTGGATAAAGTGTTGGCCTCCAGACTGAAGGGTCCCAGGTTCAATTTCAGTGAAAGGCACATGTCTGGATTGCGGGCTCAATCCCCAGTAGTGGGTGTTCAAGAGGCAGTCAATCAATGATTCAATCTCATCATTGATGCTTCTATCTCTCCCCTCTCCCTTCCTCTCTGAAATCAATAAAAATATATTTTAAAAATATTATTATGGCAGGAATATGACCCTGTATTTTCACAATTCGATTTTTGGGTCCTAGCTAGGTATTATGTTTTATCATACTAGAATAAAATCTTGTGGAAAAATTGCAATGAAAACATAAGATCAAAGAGATAAAGATGTAAATTTTTAAATATCTTTATGTATTTTCTATATGGTTGATGATATTAGGACTCCATTGGATATATTTGAAAGAGCGATGAACACTTTTTAAAAATGTCAATATTTATTCTATGCTGGAAATTATATCTTTTGCCAATATTTAAGAACAGCATTTAATGTGCAAAGGAACAGAGTATCTTTTCAAAACTATTTTTTTAAAGTGATTTGCACAGGGAGTGCTTGTGAAAAACAAAAAGTTTAAAAATCGCTGCTTTAGAAAGAGGAAACTTAAGCAATGACCCTTTTCAAGGCCAAAGATACTAGGAGCAAATACTTTTTATCAGCAGTACATAGACTGAACAACTAGGAAGGAGAGCTTAACATTTGTTTGCTTTTTCTGGCCCCTAGAGGGAAAGCCAAGCATAGACAGGATTAAGCATTTCTGTTATTGAGTTGGAGTCTCCAAAAATGCATTTATGAACCATAGTTACAGGGAAGGGACAGTTCATATCTCTACTTCTACCCCGGCAGCAATTCCTTCTTTATCAGAGAGCAGTCAAGACCTAAGCTCTGTACCCTCTGCAATTTCAGGAAAAGGTGCTGACCTCCTGGAATATATTTTATCGCCACTAATCGTTTTTAACCAAGCATCCCTTATGTGTTAGGTTCTAGGGCAGGGGTGGGCAAACTTTTTGACTCGAGGGCCACAATGGATTCTTAAACTGGACCGGAGGCCGGAACAAAAGCATGGATGGAGTGTTTGTGTGAACTAATATAAATTCAAAGTAAACATCATTACATAAAAGGGTACAGTCTTTTTTTTTTTTTTTAGTTTTTTTCATTTCAAACGGGCCGGATCCGGCCCTCGGGCCGTAGTTTGCCCACGGCTGTCTAGGGATACAACATGTAAAAACCCACACTTGAGGAATTTACAATCTCATTGGAGAAACAGAAAAGACACTGAGATCAATACAAATCTGTGTAATACAAATTAAGGGGCCAATGAGTATAACAGAAAATGTAATGAACAGCCCAGCCAGTGTGGCTCCGTGATTGAGCATCGACTTGTGAACCAGGAGGTCACAGTTCGATTTCCAGTCAGGGCACGTGCCTGGGTTGCAGGCTCGCTCCCCAGTGTGGGGCGGGCAGGAGGCAGCTGATCAATGATTCTCTCTCATTATTCATGTTTCTATCTCTCTCTCCCTCTCCCTTCCTTTCTGAAATCAACAAAAATATATTTTTTAAAAAGAAGTGCTATAGCGGTAACAACAATGATGCAAGTTTATTTATTCAAGGAAATGTAATTCTCTGCTGAATGCAAGAAGCTATATGTCTAATATATTAAGAGACCCAGAGACACACTGCCTCTGCTCTCTGAAGCTTGACTTTCTATAAACTGAAGAAGCATAAGTAAGAGGTAAACATCCACAGAGATATTGACAAAACTCTGAATTTCTTCTTTTGGTTTTGTAGTGGAAATATTAACTCAGCTTC
>NW_006283588.1:52760-60216 GCF_000327345.1 Myotis davidii
AGAATTAAAGGGCCCAAATCATGCCAGGAAAACATGCCCCAAACCATAACACTGCCCTCAACAGCTTGAAGGATTGGACTCATGCATGTGGGGTGCATGCTTTCATGCTGTTTCCGCCAAATTCTCACTCTGCCATCTGCATGATGCAACTGGAAACGTGATTCTTCGGACCACATGACTTTTTTCCAATGCTCAACTGTCCAATCCTTGTGTTCTTGTGCGAGTTGGAGACATTTTATCTTGGTAACTGTAGACAGCAAAGGTGTTTGAACAGGCCTTCGGCTTCCATATTCCATACGATGCAGTGTACGGCTAATTTGCCTACAAACATCAGGTGGTCATAATAATCTGGCCACTCAGTGTGTATATATATATATACCACGTTCAAAGGCTGTTAAATCGCATTGTTTACCCATATCTTCAGAAAAAAATCACTTCTGTTGTGGTAAACAACCCACTTCCCTATTTATAATGGTCTGGCCCTTTAGCAACTTCAGCGCGAAATTATAGCTAATTTGCCTACAAATGTCAGGTGGTCATAATAATCTAGCCACTCAGAGTCTGTGTGTGTGTGTGTGTATAAAATGTAATGAACAAATGAAGTTATTGCCAAAGGTCAGGATAGTCTGGGAAGGAGAAGACTGGAATCCAAGTAGGTCTCTAAAAAACCAGGACCAGGACAACAAGATTGATGGGCTAATTTGCTGGGGACAGAAGTAGGACGGGGTAGGTGTGATGCAGGTATGACGGTGACAGGAATAGTGAGGAGTCCAGAGCAGATGGCTGCTATGAAACTTGGAAGGAACATAGAAACCAGACTGCGGAAGGTCTTAAATGCCAAAGGAGAGCTGTGTGTTATCTTATGAGAAATGTGAAGGTTTCTGAGATCAATATGCAACATTTTAGGAATCTTTAAAAAAAAAAATAACAGTCATATAGGAAGAGACAACAAGAGAGATAGACGAGTCAGTTCCATTTTAGCAATAGCCTGGGTAGCTAGGATGGAAGCAGCCTGTTGCAAGGATACCGTGAATGAAAAATAAAGGTCATTGTGCTAAAAGGGGCCGGTAAACTACAAGTAATTCCCAGGTTTCATTCCCTATGATAATCACTGTCCCACTGACAATAAATCCAAAAGGAAAGCAGGTTTATGTTTGAAGGAGCAGTGCCAGCAGGCAAATGAAGTGGAAGGCTCAATCTCCAACTCATCGGCCAACACCAACTATACAGAAAATCATACATTCTCTCCTATTTTGTTCTCTTGCTCAATACAGGGGGGAAATAATTAGTATTCTAAACTGGTCATTGATCATACTGTACCCACAATGATTTATCAATATTCACCCTAAATAAATTTTCCTTGAGAATATTCAAAAACAGATCTAGCTAACGCCTCAGACTCATCAGCCTCTTTCTTACTCGTCTTGCTGCATGATTCATAAAAACAATTACCTCCACCCTTCAGCCCATCAGCCAAGCTTAAGTCCTTTGACCTCTGTCTCATTACAGACTCATTATAGTCCTCACTTTCAGCACGCTGGGAAAATTTTAGAACATAAATCCTTTTCCTTTCCCACTGACCCGAGTCTCCAACAAGCCTTGTAAGCTTGTTACTTTTGAAGTTTACAGTATCTGTATGTTTGTTCCATTCAAAGAATGAACATCAAATTATTTCCTGATATACATTTAGTACAATCAGACGATGGAAGTGTCTAGTTTAAAATGCAGCAGGAAGATGTCCAGACTATGTAGGACAACATATCTGTTCACAGAATATCAAATGAGCTGGTCTATCAGGGGAGGTGGCACAGTGAAGGGTAAAAGTGCAAGGCCCAACTCAGACTGCCTAAGTTTGAAACTCCCACTACTTCAACTCTGGCAAGCTAACCTCTCTGAACCTCAAATTTTCCATCTGTAAAATGGAGATAATCTTGCAGGATTCCACATTAGGAGAAATTCTTACTGTACCTTAGCATCCTTACTACAGTTGATTTCTTATTTACTGACGGAACCTTATATTGCTCTAGGTCAGTGGTTCTCAACCTTCTGACCCTTTAAATACAGTTCCTTATGTTGTGACCCAACCATAAAATTATTTTCGTTGCTACTTCATAACTGTCATGTTGCTACTGTTATGAATCGTAATGTAAATATCTGATATGCAGGATGGTCTTAGGCGACCCCTATGAAAGTGTCGTTCGATCGCCAAAGGGGTCGCGACCCACAGGTTGAGAACAGCTGATCTAGGACAGAGGGAGGAATAGGCCAACCTTTTCTGCAAAGGGTGAGGCAGTGATATTTTCCACCGTGCTGGCTAGATGGTCTCTGTTGCAACTACTCAACTCTGCTATTGTGGCACAAAGCAACCAGACAGCATGCAAACAAATGAGCATGGTAGATGTGTTCCAATACTTTATTTATAAAAACTGAAATTTAATCTCATATATTTCATATACTAAAGTACAGCTTCCTGTGACACCCATCATAAACTGAAATGGCATAAAGCGAAGAGTATACCCACTTCCCAAAAACTCACATTATGCCACTTTGTTTTTACCAAAGACCTGCTTTAATATGGTAACAGTTTTTGTAAAAGCAAAAATCTTTGGTTTTCACTCAGCTAGTGAAAACAGGTACGAATGTAGGTCTCCTATAAAAGCCAAGAGGCATAATGTGGACTTTCAGAATGTAAAGGATGCCGTTTCTCAGCCATTTAAAAATGTAAAAGCCATACTTAGTTTGCAGGCCATAGAAAAACAGTCGGGGAACCAGATTTGGCCTATGGGAGGGAGTCTGCCAGCCCCTGCTCCAGATTAACCAGTTTATGGGCTTTGGAAGCTTTCTCGGGGCAGGGAAATTGAAATACAGGTTCATGATGCAGAAGAGGAAACTTCTAAGTATAATTTTTAAAAAGGACATTTAAAGCTATCATTCACTTTTTAACACTAAACCTGACTATGGGCAAGGCACTTTTGGAATCACACACCGTAGGAATCAAAGATGGAGAAGTCCTAGTCCCTGCTCTCAAGGAATGCACGCTTCTTCACTGCCTAGATACTGAAAGTCTTCCTTCAAAACACAATCTCTCCAATCTTGCAGTGCATACAGGCATATTCATATAAGGGGCAGGTAGCTGCGCTGGTGACCCCACCTACAGCCTACGCCAAACCTAGTTATCCTGACCACCCAGCTTCCTCCTGTCTTCGATTTTACTACCAGTTCTTTTCCTCTCCCCAAAATTACTCTGTTTTTGCATGATCATTGCGCGGATGTCATGATGTACTAAAGAGAACAAGAAAACTGGCCCCATCTTTAAAAAATGACCATAAAGTAGCCTTCAGTGATACCATGTCCCTTTTAATAGATAATATGTTAGTAACGCCTATGGTTTTTCACTTCAATCCAGGTAGAAATTTGTCCCTAAGGAACAGGTTAAACAGATGTATTTTGGGGCAAAAAAAAAAAAAAGACCTCAGAAAAGATTTTTTCACAGCAAATGTTTTCAAGTATTTTATCCAAAAGAACACAAAACAAACCATGGACAAAATATAGTGCTCTGGTATATACCTCAGTTGGTTCTAAAGATTGTGCATCTGAAATAATACAACAGAAACCTAGTATCTCAATGTAGCCGAACAAGTGAAAAGTAGAGAGCAAAAAATTAACATAACTGATTGTTAAAGAAAAAACAAAAGGTTTTTTGTAAATAAATAATGAATATTAACATCATTATAGTATATAGTATATATTACAATACTAAAGAAAATAAAACCTGACAATAAATTATTTTCTGAAATACTAGATGGCATTCATCTCTTAAGCATTTCCCTTGCAAAAATCAAAAAGTAGAAAGTAGTATTCCCTTTGTTTAGTTTCATCTCATCAGAACAGGCATGATTAACAGTTTCAGCAAAATTCAATGAAAAGTCCACTTGGCCCAACCTGCGTGGCTCAGTGGTTGAGTGTTGACCTATGAACCAGGAGGTCACAGTTCAATTCCCGGCCCGGGTTGTAGGCTCAATCCTGTGTGGGGCATGCAGGAGGCGGCCAATCGATGATTCTCTTTCATCATTGATATTTCTCTCTCTCTGTCCTTCCTCTCTGAAATCAATAAAAATATATTAAAAACAGAAGTCCACTTGACACCAGTTATATCAAATTGGAGGGAAAAGCAGAGACTCAACAAAGCAATTAAAAATGAGTTCAGAGGAACGTGAGGTCAGCAAGATGAAGGGCTAGGCAGTTCCAATGCTCATCTTCCCACAAAAAAATAAACTACAAACCAACAAGGGCAAGGGATGGGGAAAATGGGATGACACAGGACAAAGGGTACAGACTTTCAGTTATAAAAAGAATAAATTCTGAGGATCAAATGTACAAGGTAACAATGGTTAAACAATATTATATCCTTGAAAGTTGCCGAGACCTTAGGAATTCTTACCACCAAAAAAAAAAAAAAAATGAGGTGATACATGTGTTAACTATTTTGATCTTGGTAATCCTTTTACAATGGGTATCAAATGATCACATTTACACTTCAAATATATACAATTATATTTGTCCATTATTTCTGCATAAAGTCTAGAAAAATGAATTAGGACTATAAAGCATCACCAGATAAAATATTTGATTGAGCCAAAGGATATTGAGAGCTTATAATGTTGAGGTCTTAACAATAAATATAAAATGAGCTTCTTGGTACTTGGGTACTTAGCAAAAAGAAAAATCAGCAAAGAAATTGGCAGCTTGACTTAAAAAGAAAAAAGGAGGGCAAGGTAATATTTCTTTGTCATTCTCAGATTTCCCACTTGCAGCTTCAGCTATTGGTGAACAACTCTGGAAGCTGGTGAAAGGTAATTCCAGTTTTGCCATGGCCATGAATTTGAATTCTATGGTAATGTGGTTAATGTGGCAAAATCACCCAAGGAGTATGTCAAATGGATCTCCTAGCATCCACATTTCAATAGTGATTTGCTATTCTCTGCCATGGCACAGTAGCTCAGCAAATATTTGAAGGAAATTCTTTAAAACTTTCAGTAATATCATTGGTATATTATATGGTGATATCTGTTATTCAAAAATCTCAGCATATATTCACTTCACCGCCAGAGTTTACTGTAAAAACCTAAAACTTCTAGATGTTTCACTATACTCCACATCAGTTTGTCTAAGGGCATCATATACCCCTGTGCCTTCTATTGTCCACCTGTTATTCTCTATTATGCTGATTCTACAACTACTGCCCAAGGGCAGAAATTCATTCTTTTAAGTAAGAACCCTAGAGCATTCTGTATATTTTCATACCAAGAAAAATACCTACTTTTATCCTATCCATCAGGGTTGAAAAACCTCTATAAAATTCATTTGATTATAACACATAAATCATTAAAATAAAGTAGCATCACAATTATTAAAAAATTAAAAACCAATGTCAATGAAAATGCTCCATGGAAAGAAATGTCAATGAAATTGTTCATGAAAGCTAATAATGCAAGTCTGAAAATACGTATTTTTAGCTTCTAAATAAAAAGTTTTCCTTTCTCAACTCTGAACACATTTTTGTTTTTACAACTAGTTAAAAATTAACTATTCAACATTTAGTGGTCACTATGTAAAATTAGTTTTTAATAATAAAACCATAAAACATGGTAGAAAGCATTACTTGACTTTATTAACCTCATTCACAATGTTGAATACAAATGAAAAATTATGACCCTTAGTTTTAAGTCTACTTCAAAGCACTGTCTCTTAGATTTAAGAATTAGGGCAGTTATATGTCATGAGGAGGGGAATCAAAAAGCCAAGTCCCCAAATCCCACTGATTTATCTGTGTATTATAAAGTCTGAGGGATAGCCCTGATATTCCTTTAAATGGTATTTTCTTCTGACTTGCCATTGTCATCAGTGCTGAATTTTTAACCAGACCCTATAATCTATCACAAGTCTTACAATTATAAATTGAAAACAAACACAGACAAGTATGTGTACCAAGTACTTTATGAAATTCACCACAAACAGTTGAACTTCACATATAAACTTCAAAAATCAACAGGACTATATTCTTAGAAACCAAAAGCTATATAAGGTCCACCTTACAATCTTTTCTGCAATTAAGAAATAATTTGATCTAATGATGTTAATGTAGAAATACATTATATATTTTAACTCAGTAAGAGATGACAATCAAAGGGAAACTCAATAAACCTTTGCATTTAAAACCAAAAGAAACACATCTTAGACACCTTAAACTATAAAATTTAGTTCTAAAGGAACTGTTACTGTGTAACAATTACTGCTCATATAAAAGTGCTGGTGACAATTCAATATGCCCTCCACAGAATCTGTTCACGTATATGTATCTATAACTGTAAATAAGATTTATATTTAAGGTGCTTAAATTTTGCACTGCAAGACTAGTTCAATAAGTATTCATCTGCTACCCCTTTGTAGCAACTCCAGTTATAGTGAATGATCCATGGGCAAAAGGCAAAAATGCTGTTATTTTCTAGAATGTGGCATTTGTGGAGGTGGAGCGCCCTCTATTGGTAATGAGGAAGACACACTCATTAACTGTCCTGCATGCATTTTTTCATTAATTCGGAGTTCACATCCATCCTGAAGCATTCGAACTGCTATTCGGGCAATATTCTTGGAGTCATCAAGGCCACTGTGTGGCCGCCCATCATAATCCATTCCTAGTTTTTCAAGCATTATTGTCAGTTTGGTTTGGCCTCTAGGAACCTGAAAAATAAACAAACAATAAATAATTCTTTATTATTCTAACAGTGACTATGAAGTAAAAAAATAAGAAAGAAAATTACTAGTGATGGCTAATAAAGTTAAGCAAAGGGCAAATACTCCTGGTTAAAGTAAATTAATAATACAAACCTCCATGGCTCTAGTATTTTGGATGAAAATATGTATCGACAGGTGAAATCCTCAAGACATCTAAAAAGTTTACAGTTTTATAATTTAACAAATCATTTATAAAAGGAAATGTGTTGTTCTTCTAAACTGAAGCTCTACCATTTTAATCCAAACTAATTCTTTTTCATATGGTATTTTTCTGTAATGTATTATTTTACTTGAATGACTCCTTAGACAGAGATACCAAACATATCTGGCTGTTTGTTGGAACATCGTGTGGTGCACCAAAGGGTCTCAGGTTCGATTCCCAGTCAGGGCACATACCCAGGCTATGGGTTAAATCCTGGGTCAGGGCATATATGGGAGACAACTGATCAATGTTTCACTCTCACATTAAATGTTTGTTTCTCTCTCTCCCTCTCCCTTCTTCTCTCTCTTAAGTCAATAGAAAACATATCCTTGGTGAGAATTTTTTTAAAAAGAATGAAAGACAATGCCACGTATTTTTCAGCCTATTTAAATACCCGCTCCACTTAGATCAGTGGTCGGCAAACTGCAGCTCACGAGCCACATGCGGCTCTTTGGCCCC
>NW_006283588.1:60629-66219 GCF_000327345.1 Myotis davidii
AAGAAAACATGAATGTTCCTAGCACTACTGTTCATAAAAGCCTCAAACGGAAACCCAAATGGCCAGCCAAAGTACACCAGATAAACTCTGGTATATTCACACAATGGGATTCTCAATAAAGTAAATGTGCTACAGCCAAATACACAACATGGAAAATCTCAACCATAATATTGAGGGAAGAGCAAAATAAACAAAACAGTCAGTACAGTGCTAATTATATCATGTTCAAAAATAGGCAAAACCTAACTTTATGATATAAAGATAAACATATACATATTAAGGCTGTACACAAAAGCAAGAAAATGATTCCTATTAAAAGTATGGATTAGGGGAGCTATGGGAGGAAGGGGGGATGAATAAGTGGAAATTACAAGGGATTTCACTTTAAACAACCCGTCAAACTCCACTTTTCTGTATTCACAGTTCTCAGCTTTAAAAATGTTAAAACCACACTCCAAAAACATTTTCAAACAAACAACTTTTCTCATGTACCTACTTTAGGATGTGTTTCACCAAAATGAAGTAGTAGAAGAAGAAAGATGACAGAGATGAGAGAGAAGAAAAGGAAATCTCCTAGATGATTTTAGAAACCTGAACAACAAATAGTTCACATCAGAACAGGATTAAAGGCTCCAGGAAGTTATTCCCCAAAGGAAAAACAAAAAAAAGAAACTACAGATGCTGAGAAGTGATTTACCGTTTCAATGGAAAGGAACAGGATAACAAAACTAAAGTTGATTATTAAATCTGAGGAAAAGCTATGAACACAATCCATCATCTTCTATAACAGTAAAAGTGTAATATGCTAATTAGATGAGACCTTCCAGATGTCCTTCCGGACGAAGCCGGAGCTGTGAGGGAAGCCTGGGTCCCGGGTGACAGAGGGGAACTGGTGCCAGCAGCTGGGGGAAGGAAGGCCTACTCTTGCATGAATTCGGGCCTCTAGTAGGAATATAAACACTGAATAATGATTCAATTGTAGAGATAATGTAACTATATCAGAAAGATTTAGGGAGAAGGACATGCAAAACAGTGGCTTTTCAAGAGAGCTAAATCTTCATTTTCCATTGCAGGAGCACAATAGATACCTCAAACTGAAATTCAAGAAACAGTATAAACACATAATTTAGAAATATTAAGGTCAGAATTAGAAGAAATAGCTTTAAAAAGTTGAAAGTGTTTGTCTCAGGAGAACAGAAACCAGTACTGATAAGGGCCATGGTGGAAAACTGCCAACTGTTAACAGCTTTGCAATATTATATTTTAAAATTTTTCATTTAATAAATGTTTTACTTGTATTCAATTTGATAAAATTAAAATTCAGTGGTGATTAACTGTTCCACAAACAATCCACATATTGAATACCTCAACAGTTTCAAACCTGTTATTGACGATCATGTTAACCCACTTACATAACAGATTAAAAGAAAAAACAGCTTCTCTTTAAACTCATATGAACATAACTAATTTGGAATCTGAAAAGTAACAACTAATTATATGGCCTTTTCCTGTGAAAAGCACCTAGTAAATCATAACTTAATGTGCATGCAAAACATAATAAACTTATCAACAGTTTAAAAATATAATCAAAATATAGAAATTGTTACCTTGTAAAAGTTTCCATATGACTTTCGAATATTGATCCACTTTTTAGCAAAAGGAGGATATTTGAGCCTGCTGAGCCGGCACTGAATGTTCAGGAACTTACTCATATCCCACGAACTTGTAAATCAAAAATAGGAAATAAATGCTATACTATTTTTACAAATGAGTATTTTAACTCATTCTGTTTTTTATTTACACGACACCTTTCTTATACTTACACATAACTCTAAAATAATTCTGCTAAGCTTACTTTTAGTGTCAGGTTTATCATATTGGGAAGTTTTGTGAGGGTATATTTTGAAATACAACAAAAACAAATGAACAAAATACCTGAAAGACATAAAAGGAGCTGGTAACAGGTAGTTAGAATACAGTTTGGTCTGTTACAGTATGTTCCTAAAATACTAATCAACCTGTGTAATTCAATAGGAGAATATGGACTGTATAATGCGGAAACTGTGTTGGTTTAATACGTGCGTTTTACTAGCCAGAGGGAGTCAGAATGATAGCAGTCAAACTTATAACCTTCAGCAGAAAAAACAAAAAAACAACTCTCAACTCAGCTACTGTACCAGCAACAGGAGTACTTTCAAATGTATTTTAAGAAAATTAAAAATCAGTGACTGTCCCAGAATCCCATTGCTTCCATGTGTAATATCCTCTCATGCAACTTCAGTAAAGTCCCCACCTACGGAGATGCTTGCCTGGCTGTCCAAATTACGTCTGGAGTTATCAATTACTGCCTTTATTAGTGCTCTGGTTAATTGCACAGGTTATGAATGGTCTGTCCCAGAATGTGAGGTTTTTACAGAATCGCACACACTGTGCCACAACAAAAACATCTGTATACTTGAGCAGGAACACTGATCAGTCGTGTTTGAAATCAATGAGATTTCTAAAGAGGTCCATCAACATTTTCCCATGCATTGTTGAAACATCATTACAATGTGAGTAAAAGCAGTGCTCTTTCCTTATTGTATGTAAGGGTCTCTAAACCCTTTATGTAGGTGACATCGTAGCTGTAGTGTACAATCTGTCCACAGTTTGAAACAGAAGTTGTTTAGAACTTCCTTCTTGGACCTGAATAGCATTATGGGAGGAGCTGCCTTGGCACAGCTTCTTTTGATGTTCATTTCCCAGTTAGTCTTTCATTTCACAAATGCCTTTGGAGCATACATGTTTAACTCAACACTACAGTAAGCGCTATATGAAAGACCACCACGTAGCCAAAGTCCCTGCTCTGAGAGGATTTTTAATCTCTTTGCAAACATAAGTCTTATGTACATAAAGTTTAGATATCAGAATATTTAGTCAGATGTTAATATGAATGGTACACATCAGAGAGGTTTTTATATGATTTCAAGAAAAAAAGAATCAATGTCAACTGTAGTGTCTGGAGTAAACATGTGGTAGGCTTTGAATAACAACAAAGAAGCGGTAAAGGAAGAGAGCCTTCCAGTAGAGAGAAAAGCGTAAGTACATAGAAAAGGATAAACCATGTGATCCATGGGCCAGCCTGACTAAAGGAAAAAAGAATAGCAGGTACCTTAGCTACACAGGGAGGGCAACATTAGATGAACGCAAGACTGAAGAGTTGGACTTTTCTGAGCAAGGAAGTGTCCTTACATGAAACAGTTTTAGTTTCACATATTAATATGTATCTTTTTCTAGCCTTCCAGTCCTGGATTAGACTGTTTTTCATTGCTTTCAATAACAGAAGGAAAAATATTGTCTCCTTTACTAAATAACATTCTTATGGTTATTCTAAAAGTTAAATAAGACATCCTTAATCTTAAAAAGTAGATAAAAGTATTATAAATTTTCCTACTTACCCATCTGTTAATATGCAATACTTATATTTTGTTCCTAATTCCTTCAATTTCATCCAGTCAATTACTTTTTTCAGTACCTGAGGGAAGGTATCAGCTCTGTCTACCTGATCCTGAGGATATAAAAGTAAAATACACAAAAATCAGAGTAGCAACAGGTAGTCATACAAAATACCCAGACACAAACACTGGAGGGAAAGGAACAGAACGAGAGTCTTATCTATGATGTTTTAAATTCTTCATGATTTCCTTGGCTGAGATACACCTAACATTTCATTTTTAAGATAATTAAAAATTGTTTATAGCCAAGTATTAGGGACTACTTTCAAGTGAAGCACATAATCCTCCCAAAATTAAGACTTAAGATCATCCTCAATGGTTCTCTTTTTGTAGGCCTCAACCTAGCAGCTTACCAATTCTCTGGAGTAGAGAAAAGGGAAATCTCTTCTCGCTGAAAGCCATAGCCCTCTACACTAATCTATCTTGAAGCTCACCTCTTTCTACCACATACTACATACCACTGCCAAACTGATCTTCCTAAAATGTAAATCTTACCCATCACATCACTTTCATACTTAAAATCCTCCAAACACTCTCCAAGGCTTTCAGGATAAAAAGACACACAAGACTCTTCACAACGTGGCATGTCTCAGCTACCACTTTAGGGTTATGTGGGAGCATAAGCCTGTGGACATCATGAACTACTTACAATCCTGCTGTTACACCTAAAATGTCCAGTCATTCTTTTCCACCTACTGACCTATCCTGACTCAGCCCAAGTTCACCAACATGAGCACGTTTCTCCCAGGACAGCCCCTCTGTCACAGGAAGCCCCTTTCTTAGATGCCTATGATATGCTGATGAAACACTAACTTACCTGTCAGCCTTCCTAACCATATTGTGACCACTGGTTTCTTCTTCGTGTCCTCCTGAATATAGATGGTTAACTGAACTGAGAGAGAGACTGACTTGACCATCTTCGTAGCCCTAGTACCTTGGCAAATAGTATAGTAGGCACTCAAATATTTGTTGAGTGAGTGAATGAATGAATACATAAAGGAGCTAAATAAATGAACAAAGGGCCTACCACATTAGAATACAACCAGATATCAGAGACTAAAAAAAGTAACTATACTGTATATAAAGTCAGGTTGATAACAGATATATTTTTAAACTTTAGCTCCAAGTTCAGCACAGTAACACTTATTTTACTAACACTGCAAACAAATGAATCTTTAGATTCATCATTACAACTCCTTCAAAGGAAAAGTTAAGAAAAATTTTAGATACAGAATTTGCTTTTCTATTTTTTAAACATTACAATATGAAAAATCTTTGCCCAGCAAAGTACCTATTAACTTAAACTATGAAATAAATCGCTAATTTCAAAACAATTTTCAATCTCCTGAAAAAGGAACATAGAATTATAACCTGAGTAATTCCAGTTAAATTGATGCAGAAATCAGAAAGCTGGGTGTTAACCTCTGGTCTCACATACTGCTGAAACGTATCTTCCTATAAGGCAAGGACAGCAAGTTAATGTCTTTTTATGACTTAAGATACGTGACACATGATACATAACAAATACAACCACATAAGATTATAACTATAGGTGCTTATGGCATAGAACTTCTAGTTTTAACAATTTAAGGTTACTTCCATGTTCCCAAAGCACTCTGATTTTCCCCCTCATAATCCATTTTAATTAAGGCAGCACTGATAAATTCTCCAGAAACAGATTTTTTATTTTAAAAATTACGTTTCAGTTTTAAAATTTTTACAATAAAGCAAGTGTCTGGAAGCAAGCCAGCAAACTGAAGTTTAAATAAACATTTTCCAGAGAAACATGTAGATAATTTTGTTTGTAATATTTTGAAATTGTCAGACTATTAAATGCAACCTCTAATTCAAGATACTAAAAGCTTTTTAAATTATAATTCCTTTAAATAGCAGTCTTGAGTTAAAATAGATTACCTCCAGATTACTGCTAACTCATTCACTCAATAGTCATTATACTAAGATTCTATTAAACTGAACTCTGAAGTCAAAATTTGACTCTATGATATCTCATAGTGTTGGGAGTAACTTTTGAGTAGATGAAATGTTATGATATATTATCTCTCAGATTTTACAAGGTGAACAGTATTATTATGGAG
>NW_006283588.1:66253-93833 GCF_000327345.1 Myotis davidii
TAGTAACATGGATAACTAGTATCTAAAGCACATACATATTCACATGGCTAAGAAGCCTAGGTTATGAGAGTTGTTTCTCCCATAAACTTATCACCAGAAAGATGGCCAGTTCTAAGTTGAAAGGTGATTTCTGTAAATTATCATTTTCAGAGATCAGAGGATACATTAGCCTATAGCAGTGGTTCTCAGCCCTGACTGCATATTAACTGAGAAGCTTTAAAAATTATTGACATCAGGGACTCCAGCATAGAACAACTAATCCAGAATCTCTGGGATAAGGGCCAGGCATCAGCACTTTTTTTCACAACCCAGGAGATTCTGAAGTCTAGCCAGATATGTGTTCTAAGCAAACAGAAAAAACACTATAATTTTAGCTACTGGAAAAAGAGAAAGCAGACTCTAAAATATTTTATTATAGCTTTTCTATTAATCAAGCTGATACAAAGCACACCGCAAGAGCAAAAGGCCCACTTAGAATTCTAATTCTAACTGAAACAGCAATTGAGATCCTTTGCCTTACTAACCAATCCCAGAATAGTTACTGCTAAAAGTAAAATTAAAATATAACAATTCACTTACTATTTCTAAGGTACCAGTATTTAGTAAAACAACAGGAAATTCAATTATTTCATGTATGAACTCGGGTGGGTTACCCTCTTCACAAGTAGCTTCAAAGTCAATAATACAAATGTAGTCGTAGTAACTATCAGCACAATTGTCCTCTTTCAACATCAGCTTCTGCTTCTTATAATAGTTTTTCAGCCTCTTCTTTAGTACATCCTTTACTCCTCTAGGGAAAATAATAAAATTAACTCTTAGGTGATTTCATGGTCAAGAATCTGAACTCTTACCTGATGTCACTGGATTGAACAACTACAGTGACAGCATAATTTAGTAAATGTTAACTAAAATATATGTAAAGAAAACAAGACTCGAAGCTCATTTAGCAAAGAACAAATTAAAATATATGTTTAATACAGCATGAATATTTTCTTTTGCAAGTACCTTTTCATTTTGTAGTATGTAAGAGCATTTTTTCTTCAATATATTCTAGTACTTGGAACCGTAAGCCTTGCCAGTATACACCACCTACATAGCCATATTGTTTTAAGATTAAGATGACATACATGACACAAAAACTGAAAATAATATTGACTTATTCTACTAGCCAAATATAAATTTCAGAATATAAAAATTCAAGTAAATTGAACATATTGTGCTATCTCTTTCTTTTGGTTTTTGCACATTAAACAACTAAAAAAGTCCATATGAATATGAAAACATATGTGCCTAGCATACAAACCTGAATATCTGTTAGTTAATTAACTAGAAAAACTAATTCAGAAGGCACCTTAGGCCCTGGCAGGGTAGTTCAGTCGGGAGCAGCATCCCGATTCGCCTAGGGCAGTGATGGCGAACCTATGACACGCGTGTCAGAGGTGACACACGAACTCATTTTTTTGGTTGATTTTTCTTTGTTAAATGGCATTTAAATATATAAAATAAATATCAAAAATATAAGCCTTTGTTTTACTATGGTTGCAAATATCAAAAATTTTCTGTATGTGACACGGCACCAGAGTTAAGTTAGGGTTTTTCAAAATGCTGACACACCGAGCTCAAAATGTTTGCCATCACTGGTCTAGGTCATGGTTCAATCGCCAGTCAGAGCACATACAAGACTAAACCAATGAATGCTATTTATGTTCCATTTATTTATAGTGGAACAACAAATCAATATTTCTCTCTCAAAATCAATACATTAAAAAAAAAAGATACCCTAGAGCAGTGATGGCGAACCTTTTGAGCTCGGCGTGTCAGCATTTTGAAAAACCCTAACTTAACTCTGGTGCCGTGTCACATATAGAAATTTTTTGATATTTGCAACCATAGTAAAACAAAGACTTATATTTTTGATATTTATTTTACATATTTAAATGCCATTTAACAAAGAAAAATCAACCAAATAAATGAGTTCGCGTGCCTCTGACATGCGTGTCATAGGTTCGCCATCACTGCCCTAGAGTGACCTGTGTCCAAATAAACATTGTGATACTCAGTAAGTTCTTAATTAGATGTAGCTTTCTTAATTTACCATGGATAGAATATGATTTAGTAGATTTCAGTATTACAGATATTTTTAAAATACATGTTCCACAAATAGGGGGTGGGAAATGCTTATTCTAAATAGGTAACAATGGCTGGTAATGGTGGTCTCCCACCTTCTTCAAACAGTATGTATTTCTTCAAAAAAATTAAGAGTAACAACCAGTGCTCAGACTTCCCTCAGTACCTATTGGTTGAGTCCTATAAATGGCTTGCAAATGCATAATTGCAGTAAAAATGAGATCTTATTAATTAATGTGTAGGGACAAGTAAGGTATTTTGGTCACATCAGCAATTAGTGACTACTAAAAAAAATGTTTTTAACTTTTGTTTTCCTTTCTAAACTACCACGGAAAAGCAACCCTGCCCATGAAAATATTGATAATTAGCCAGTTAGTTGTTTTAAAACAAAATACCTTAATATATTTATTTATTGGCTAACTGACTACCCACCCTCAAAGATGGCGGCGCCCACAGCCAATAAGGAGAGAATATGCTAATTGACTGCAACACCCTCAAAGATGACAGCGCCCACAACCTCAAGATGGTGGCGCCCAGTCTCCTCATCTCTGTGCACCTGCCTCCAGAGTCCCCCAATCCCTTCATCTCCGCGCACCTGCCTCTGGAGTCCCCCAGTCCCCTCAGCTCCCCAGCCGCCCAGGCGGCCTGAGGTGCAAGGCAAGCCTCGGATGGTGGCTGCCCAGCTGCCCAGGCCGCCCGAGGCTCAGGTAACCAGGGCCAGCCGAGGCTTGCGCTGCCAGCAGTGGCAGCAGCAGAGGTGCGATGGGGGTGTTGCCTTCCCCTGATCGCCGGGTCGCCTCCCATCCCTGAGAGCTCCCGGACTGTGAGAGGGGCAGGCCAGGCTGAGGGACCCCGTCCTCCAGTGCATGAATTTTCTAGTCTATCTATATAAAAGGCTAATATGCAAAGTGTCCTGTCGGAGGTTCGACAGGGAGACCGGGAGTTTGATCGCTCGCTATGATGTGCGCTGACCACCAGGGGGCGGCATAGAACGAAGGAAGGCCCCAGCCGGTAACCAGGGAAGGAAAGCCCCAGCCAGCAGCCAGAAGGCCCTGATTGGCCCTGAAAGCCGGTCAGGCCTAGGACCCTACCCGTGCACGAATTGCATGCACTAGGCCTCTAGTAATACATATGGGCAAAAGAAATTATTCAATCTCATTATAAAATATTATCCAGTGACCAAATGAGCAACTGAAAGAACTTAAAACATACTTGGTATATTAAGATAGATATTCCTATACACTACTGGTAGGCTGTCAAAATATTCAGACTTCGACTCCCCAGTCCTAGTCAATCATCTAAAAGACTGACAGAAAAAAAAAAAAAAAGAGTTGCACACAAAGGTTCAAGTACAGACAAGAATATAAATTACAGTTGTTACTTGAATTTTTAATAACGGCTATTTCTTTATGGTAAGATTATTTTTAACTTTTTTCAGTGTTTTTAAGATTTTCTAGGATGAGCATGTACTATATTTATAATTTTATTTACCTGGTTTCAAGCTTGAATTCTGAAAGTTTAGCTCTGAGTTCTTCCTTACTCATTCTATTAATGCAACCATTTGTAATAGCAATCTCTTTGTAAACTGGGTCACTGAAATCACTTGAATTGGAGGTAATGAACTTAGATCCTTTTGTTTCTTGGCCATCATACCTACATCGTTGCTTTTTCTACCAAAAAAAGAAAAAGATATAGTTTAAAATTAGTACAAGCATCTTAAAGATTCAAACATCTGAAGATGGGGTCTCTGTGCTCCATGTTCAATGAAACATGCCTGTTGCAATCACTGAAAGGAAGGCAGGATAGGAAGAGATGTGTTTCCAATACAATTGAGGCTGTTCTCTCCTGAGTCAAGAAGTTCCTTATAAACAATGAAGCCAAGTAAAAAGAGCACTGATGTTGAGAGTACAGAGCAGAGCCACAGCTGACCATTTACTAGCAGCATGACCTTAGGTAGTTACTAATTAACCTCTGATTCTCCATTTCCTTATCTATAAAACAAAGTATAATAACAATTGTCTCAAATGGTAATGGTAATGGTAAATAGTATTTAGGCACGATTATTATAAGGAACAAATGAGATTATGTGTAGCAGGCTCCTAATACCATACCCACCTTGGCTATTAATAAGTGGTAATTTTACTATTACTACCACAGATATAGAACAGACCTTCTCACTAACAATATTCTAAAATTTAAAAACTAGTTTTTAAATGACTCATTACAACATTATGCATGTATAAAGCAATGACTTCCTGAGAATTTTTTCACCTGACTTCATTTCACAATGCTAACAGAAATTGCCCAATATAAAAACAACATAGACTGCTGGGAGCTGGTCCATCCTTGCTGTTTCAAGGGACCTGGCATATATGGCATACTGTTCTTAATATGTTTGCTCACCTTCTTGGCACTATGTGTTTTAACCAAGGTCACCTCTCCAAGAAAGGTTGTTTCCCCAGGTAGAGATTTTCCCCTGAAGTTAGGGCGGGAATAAAACCCCTTCACCAGGCGCGTAATTAATCACTTTAACTATGAACAATCACACTTAAGCTACATAATCTTTACTCCCTTGAATGGAAATAAGAAACGCCCTAACCTTTGGAATAGAGATTGATAGGATTGAATCAACTGGTATAAATACAGATGTAACAAGACAACAAGACACAGAACTTAGAAGACAGACCCTACACAGAACCTAGAGACAGAAGAACTTCGCTGGAGAGAACATGGCAAAAGATCCTGGACAGAACCTGGCTACAGAACTTGGTTGGAGAACCTGGACAGAACCTGGCTGGAGAACCTAAACCGAACCTGGCTGGAGAACCTAGCGAGAGAACATGGACACAGAACTTGGCTGGAGATTGTGGCTAGAGATCCTGGCAAGGCTGCTGATCAACTGAACGCTGTCTCCATGTCATTCCTTCTTCGCCGACTCCGTCCACACCTTTGGGGACCCCTGGACCTGCTGGGGTTGGACCCCAGCAATAGACTATAAATCTAATTCAAAATTTCCTAGTGCCCAAGGCAAAAAAGAAAATGTATTCAGCTTCAAGCAGACAATTTCCAAAAGTCACATGTAACAGTTATTCAGGATAACTATATTATGATGTTAAAAAACCTTTCTTCTTTTCTTAAAAATATTTTTTTGTGTTTTTGTTTTGTTTTGTTTTTTGTTTTTGTGGTTGAGTGTCAGACCTAGGAATCAGGAGGTCGCTGTTTGATTTCTGGTCAGAGCACATGCCGGGTTGCTGGCTCTACATGCCCCGCACTGTGTGTATGTCACTGGGGACCTTTAGGCCCATCTCCTTCCTGTTTGATTTCTGGTCAGAGCACATGCGGGGCATGTAGGAGGCAGCCGATCAACGATTCTCTCTCTTCATTGATGTTCCTATCTCTCTCTCCCTCTCCCTTCCTTCTGAAATCAATTAAAAATATGTTAAAAACAAAACTGCATTCAGACACTAAAAAAACACCTTAAAATAGTGAATTTAACTGGACTACTACTCTTTCAAAGGAAGAGTTCTGATGGAATTTAAACCTACTTGTTAAAAATATAAAAATGCAACACTCGTTTACAAACACAATTGATATTAGGAATAATGGAAATTTACTTAGCTAACTTCCAACAACAACAACAAACTCTGCTTGAGAATAAAAAAACAACAACAACCCACATCATCATATTAAGAGTATCCAACAATAGTTCTTTAACAAATATGACAGTCACTGAAACCAATCTGGAACACAGACCCAGGCCTTACGTCACCATAGCTCCAAGTTTCAAGACGGAAATATCATGAAGCATATTCAATTCTACTTTTTACTAAAATAAACTTTAAAAATTATTCTTAAACTAACTTACATGATGAAGTTGTTGGCAGTGCCACAGACTGAAGAGGGAAATGAGGTGAAAGAAGAATGGGTCTCTAGAGAGAAGGCCCCTGGAAGACCTTCTTACAAAGTAGCAGGTAAAGGAGAACGAGATCACTGTACAAAACCCCCAGGAAGAGCATGCGGGGCATAGGCAACCCGTAAAGGCCAAGCGGCCAGGCGCCTGGGAGCAAAAGGGAAGAACTGTGTGCGGAAGCAGTCACTATGGACACAGGAACCACGCCTGCGGGGCCACAAACTGAAGACGAAAGAGGGGAGCAACCCGGCCCGATGGGTTATTTTTTTAAAAAATCATTCCAGCTGCTACTTGCAGAATTAGCTGCGGGATGGAAGCAGCACTAGCCAGGAAGCCTCTTGAAAGTAGAGCATCACTCCAGGAGGCACTCAACATGAATTTGTTAGTAACAGAAAATGACGAATTTTAGTATTAGATCGTTTCACAATCCGCAGCGCTGGTCACAGGAACTAGATTCATTCAAGAAGATGAATAACGAAGCTCCTAAGTCCGTTTTCACAATTGTGCCGTTCTAACTACCAGTGAACCGTCGCAGTCATTAAAAAAATTAGTCACGCGTATGTCTACATGAGATAGTAATAAATGGACAAAAATAAAGGACAAAGCTCTAGCAGACACCAAAGGCTGGAAGGAAGGAGATGGGCCTAAAGGTCCCCAGTGACATACACACAGTGTGATTTTTAGAAAAACACACAGCCTGCCAATTACCGATACAGGCTGGGGAGAACGACTACAGCAACAGTGTGCACTACACGTTCAGGTGGGAATTCCCACCCAACTTCTCAAGCCCCGGGTCACGTGCTTCCCTCCTGGCCTGTTTACTCCCACCCAGGAGGCAATTCGGACCGGCGAGAGCTCTAGGACAACCACCCCGGGGAAAGGCTCCGGAGCTGGGACAGAAAAAGCGTCCGGGCTGCGGTCAGAGGGCGCGCAGGCTGCGGACCCCGCGGAACACCCAGGAAGAAAGGGGCGCGCGGGCGCGGCGGGCTGCTCACCTCGGGATGCCGGAGCTGCGGCTCCTCCCCGGACTCGGACCGCGGCGACTCCTGCCGCGCGGGAGCCACGGCCTTGCCGCCAGGCTGCAGGCGCTGATCAGCCTCCATGCCGGGTGTCACGTAAGAAGAGGGCTGTGGAAACCGACACTCGCTCACTCTCACGCCGCCAGACTCGAAGACCTCGCCCCTCTACGTGGAAAAACTACCGGCTGCTGTTCCCGCGGCGGCGGCCACACAAACTCGAGCAGACACCTCCCACTTCCGGGAGCGTGCGGCGTCTACACGCCGCGCAGGCGCAGTGAGCCGGCGCTCACGGAACGCGCGGGCTCCTATTGAAGTTATTCCCGGGTCTAGACCCCAGTCAGAGGACACCACAGAGAAAACGACCCCATCAACGTTTTCTGAGAAGGAGAGGTGAAATTTAACCATAGCAAACAAAATAAGACGTCTTCTTCAGGACAAGAAGAAATGGGTCTGGACTTACTAAAAAAAACTAAAAAAACCTGAACATAATGTATGAAACAATTGTTTTCAGACAACTGGCAGCAAGCAGTCTGGACTGTTGTACCTGACAGGAAAGAAACAAGGTGACCCCTCTGTCACCCTCTGGAGGTAATTTCCAGTGTGAGGGGCAGAGAAGAGGAACTCAGAGGCTGAGGGAAACTGAGAAGACCGGTGAGTTTAGGGGGTTTGTAGGCCAACTGGTTGGAATTGATGAGTTGGAGTTCATGGAGAACGAGTTTCAGAAATCTACGTGGAAATACCCCGGAATCTTTATTAGAATAAAAATTAGTGACTAGGTCACCGGAAACTCCACAAGGCCCGGAAAGAACAATTTTGGGGGAGGAGGAAGCCATACACTTCTCAGAGCTCACACAGGACTAGGAATCATGAGTTCCCTGCAGCCGGAGTTGAATATGTCTAATTCCCTCCAAAAGGCTGGGACAAAACCTAGGATTCAAGAACATTCAATTCAATATACCAGGCATCCAGTCAAAACTTAATAGACATGCCAAGGAATAAGACAATATATCACACCAGCAATGGAACCATCCAAAAAGGACAAAAATGATGGCATTATTAGGCAAGGACTTCAAACACCTATTATAAATGCACTCAATGTGCTCAAGTATTTAAAGGAAAAGATGGCAGGAGAGAAACTGAAGAATTTTTTGTGTGTTGTTGTGTGTGTGTTTAAAAAGACAAAACAAGTTGAATTTCTGGAGATGAAAAGTACCTGAAATTTCATGACTCTCTGGGTGGGAGCATTACCACATCAGGCACTGCAAAAAGTAATAATAATAATAATAATAATAATAATGAATTTGCAGACACAGCAATAGAAACAATCCAAAATATAGCACAGAGACAAAATAGACTGAAGAGGAAAAAAAAAGACAGAGCCTCAATGACATATGGGACAATATACAAGAGGCTAATTGTAGCCCCGGAAAGGGGATGAGGGTGAAGAAAAAATATTTGAAGTAATGGAAAAAGGTATTCCAAATTGAATGAAGCATATAAACTATAGGTCCAAGAAGGTCAAAGAAACCCAAGTAGAATAACTATAAAGGAAACAATAGGATAAATCATAATCACACTGGTGAAAAACAGTGATAAAGAGAATATGTACCTTTATAAGGTACATTATATACGGAGAACTGATAATAAGAAATTTTGTAGCCGAAACCGGTTTGGCTCAGTGGATAGAGCATCGGCCTGCGGACTGAAAGGTCCCAGGTTCGATTCCGGTCAAAGGGCATGTACCTGGGTTGCGGGCACATCCCCAGTAGGAGATGTGCAGGAGGCAGCTGATCGATGTTTCTCTCTCATCGATGTTTCTAACTCTCTATCTCTCTCCCTTCCTCTCTGTAAAAAATCAATAAAATATATTTTAAAAAAAAAAGAAAGAAATTTTGTAACTTCTCATTAGAAACTATGCAAGTCAAAAGAAAATGAAATGACAACTCTAAAGTGCAAAATAAAACTGTCAACTTAGAATTCTATGCAGGGTGAGACAGACTTTTTCCGACAAGCCCAGGAAAGCCATCTTCTGAAGTAGAGCCACCTCAGCAGACTTGCATGCCTCTGCGGAAGAAAAATAGACGCTTATTATAGCCACTGGGATGGTTTGTTATTCAACATTGTTATAAAAATAAGGAATACAGGTTCACTTCAAGCCACATGGCAATGGGTGAGGACATATAATTCCCTAATAGAGAATGGGATACAACTAAAAATCTACCACAGTTATTTTACTTCTGATATCACCTGTGTTTTCCTAAGTGGACTGTATTTTTCCCCTTAAAACTACAGACTTACCTTTTTGTTTGTAAACTAAGGTTTATAGACTCAGAAATCAAAAAAGACTTCCAAGGTATAACTCCTGAACTAATATTCTCTTTTTGCCAGGATTTATTCATTTTCTCTTCAGATAATGACTTTCAGTCTTGACACACAACTGCAGAGAATTGTTCATCTCGTTTCTCTAAAGATACCTTTTCTCTCTTGAAGAAGAAGAAATGACCCAATGAACATTATCAGGATCCACATTAATAAGCACTAGGTATAAACTGTTTCACTTGAACTTTTTTATTTGATACATGTGACTCAATGGTTAAGAAGATTCACTATCAAGGATTGATCATCTATCTATACTTCAAATGATGGGCTCATACTTAGTATTGCTGTCTGTATCTGTGGGGATGCTAAGATACTATAACCATTCATTCAACAAATATTTATTGAGCACCTTTTATGTGCCAGAAATGATCATTGAACAAAATGACAAAAACTTTCTCCTGGTGGATTTTACATTCAAGAAGCGGATTACAGACAATAAAAGAAGTAAGTGTTTACAATATGGGGAAATATTAAGCAGGTAAGGGGGGGGTTGCAATTTTAAATAGAGTGATTATGGGAGGTCTCCCTAATGATGTGCTGTTTGAACAAAGACCTAAAAAAGGAGCAAACTGTGAGGATATGTGCGGGGAGAGAATTTCACCGACCGAGGGCTGTTTTAAAATCAGATACTGTTCCCTTTCCATGAGGGCATGGGACAGGGGCAACCTATATTTATGTTCCTGGTCAAATCACCCCCAATTCACCTGATAGGGAGAGAGAGGTTTGTGTTTGTCTGTCTGTGTGTGTGTGTGTGTGTGTGTGTGTTTGTCTTTAAGCCAGTCATGCCAACATATGTTGGTTGCTGGTTTTCGTGGGTTTGTTTGTTTGCTTGTTTTTTTTTAGAAGGGTCATGTAGACTTCAATGAGCCAGAGGCTGAACCAAATCTCTCCCTGCCTCTCTTTGGAGATAAACCTCTTGAAAAAAGTGTCTCTTTTCTCACATCATCACTCACTATATAACCTACCCTAATTTGGATTCCATGCCCACAGTCCAGGGCCTTTACTGCCCCCATTGAAGTCACCAATTATCTCCATGTGGTTAAACCCTGCTGGCTCTTGTCAGAGCTCATCCTGGATGAACACCCAACATTGTTGGCCCTTCTTTACTTACTGAAACACTATCTTACTTTGGTCTCCATGACAACACACTTGCCTGCTTCCTTTATTTCTCTTGGGCCATTTCTTCTTAATCTCCCTGGTCAGTTCCCTCTCTTATATTCAATTGTATAGTGTAAGAATTCTTTCAGAGTTGGATATTAGACCCTCTTCTTTTCCATTGTATTTTTTTGGTAGGTTTTTTCATCTTTATTGTTGAAAGTATTACATATGTCCCCTTTTTCCCCCCCATTAACCCCTCTAGCCGACCCCAGCCCCTGCCCCAGGCCTTTACCACCCTAAAGTCTGTGTCCATGGATTATGCATATAGGCGTACAAGTTCTTTGGTTGATCTCTTCCCACCCACCTACTCCCACCTTCCCTCTGAGATTCAACAGTCTGTTCCATGCTTCTGTGTCTCAGGATCTGTTTTGTTCAAGAGTTTATTTTGTTCATTAGATCCCACATATGAGTAAGATCATGTGATACTTGTTATTATATTCTTTCCTCAGTATAAACTTTCACCCTAGGTGTTCTTATCCATTCTTGTAGCTTTACTTACCATTCATTTGCCAATGGCTCCAAAATTTATATTTCCAGCCAAGATCTTAATTCTGACCACCAGATCCACATATCTCATTGCCTACTTACAAACACCTCAAATTTAACATATCGAAAAGTAAATTCATCTTTCCACCAAAACCTACAATTTCTCTGTTGTTTCTTTTCTCAGAAAATGATTCTACAATCTGTATAGTTGATCGGGCCAGAAATATGGAATTCACTTTTGACATTTCATCTTCTTCACCTTCCTTAGCCATCTTATGCCTGCAGTGCTCAAAATTATCTGGGTTGTGCTCATCTCTCCAAGTTCAGCATGAGATACCTTCTATCTCCTTCCATATTAATTTCCATCAGTACCTCACTATCCTATGCTAGTTCTCATGTTGGAGCTTTTCCAGGCTAATTTCTGTGATTCTTTAGATTAGAGATTAAACTCTACTTCTCCAGAATGTTTCCCCCAAATCTCCAGATTTAACTGGGTTCTGCCCTTTATGAGATCTGCCGTTTTCCTTGGCATTTTTTTTTTAGAATAAAGATTGAGCTGTGTAAGAAAAGACCTTAAATGTCAGTGGTTTAAATGACATAGAAGTTTATTTCTCTTAGAAGTTAAAGCTTGGCATTGTAAGGCAAAGATGTCCAACGGCCCTGGGTTCTTCTATCTTGCTGCTGCAGACAGTTTGGCATTCTGTGTGCAATCCAGCCAGTGGAGAGAGGAAGAAACTGAAAGGGAAAATGTGCATTTCCTTTTATGGTCACACCCAGAATTATGCACATTATTTATGCTTCTATTCCATCTCTTGGAACTTGGTCACATAACCACAACACTAGTTGCAAAAGAGGCTGGGGGAAATGTTGCCATGGTTCTGTAAACAGTTAACTGTTAACAGTTGAAAGTCTATTATTGTTGAAAAAGGGAAGATCAAATATTCTGACAACTAACAGTCTCTGCCGCAATCCTGGTGAACATACATGTTCATGCACACCCTTATTCCTGCACATAATGCACACTCATCCCTTCCCCAGTGGAGACAACCCCCAGATCCTTTCAGCTAGTGCACCCAGCTGGGCCCCCAACCCTGATCAAGGATGGGGCCAGCCGGCCAACCACCCGTGGCTCCTCCCCGTCACCAGCCCAGCCTGATCGGCCCCCATCGGGACAGGCTGGCTGGGCCCCACCTGTGCACAAATTCATGCACCAGGCCTCTAGTATATATATAATTTGTCAGTTAAATAATTCCTTATTCTAATAGGTTCTTTTCTTGTCTAATATTATGCAATTGCTTAGAAACATTTGCATGATCTGGTTTACAAATTATGCCCTATCTCATCTAGAACACAAAACAAACAGGGTCCTCTTCTCTACCCACAGCATAAGCATGTGTAGCCTTGCTGACAAGCACAGACCTGCAGGAGGCAGCCATCGATGATGTTCCTATCTCATCAATGTTTCTATCTCTCTTATCCCTCTCCTTTCCTCTCTCTCTAAATGTCAATAAAAGCATTTTTAAAAAGAAATAGATTGTTTTCTATAAACACATAATTTATATTTGTACTTTTGTTCAGTTTCCTAATGTCCTTATATTGTATCAGAAACTCATCAAATTATTTTGAAAATTATAGCTTTTCTCTGATTACAAAAGTCATGCATATTCAATTGAGAAAATTTTTTAAATAGATGCATTCCATTGAGATTTTAATAGCAGTAGCAGCAGGTAGCCTCTCTTTAATGATGACTGACTAGTTCCTTGAAATACCACCAGAGGGTGATAAATCCAAAAATTGCTCTGGCTGGTGTATAAGTAGGCTTCTGTGCTGTGGAGATGCTAACAGGTTTTTAGTTTTAGTTTGGGAAGGCAGTGAGGGCAAGGGGAGCTGGGGAGGAGAAATTAAAATTGTTTTTAATTGGTAAGAAATTATATCTAAATAAATGGTAAATTTTTGAAAAGTTTTATCACTACTCTTTTTGGAACCTAATAATATATTCCTGAAGATAACAAACATTTATTGAGTGTTAACTGTTAATAGGTGCTGTTGATAAAACTTGATCCTGGCATTTTAGGATCAATATTCTTTCTGGGGAAAGAGACATATGAAAACAAATGGATCCAATTTGTTATGTACTACATTAAAAACCTTTCAATGCAGTGAAGAAGAGGATAAATTCTGCTAAAAGAAAATTTTCAGAAAAATGCTTCACAGAAGAACTGGATCTTACAGAATGAGTAGACACTTTTGAACTTCCAGGTTAAAGTGGTAGATTGAACACATTCATTTAATTTTCCTCCCTCTTGAAGAAACATAAAGATGGGAAGTGTTTTGTTTCAAAACCTACACCCACAAAGATTAGGAGAATAGGAGAGAAAACAACAGCAACAAAAGTGTTTGTATTATTATTATTTTTAAGTCTTTTGTGTATGATATGTTTCACAATTTAAAAAGCACAGAAAAACATCATTTGCTAAAATTATAAACATCTACTTTGCTTTTAAAATTATTATAAATTTGAATGTTTTATTAAGCCATGATGGAAATAATGAGGAGGGATTTTGCAGGCAAAGGAGGCAAGAATACATTTCAGGAAACATGCAGGACAGTAGGAATACAGGTGAGGAGGCTTGATTGGAGCTGGCATAGTCAAAGATGCAATGGAAGGAAATTATCCTATGCTGAAACATTCTTAGTATTATGGTATATTTGTGTTATATATTCTTAGTAGTACAACAGACCAGATCAATGGCACATGTTGACAAGTTTTTAAAACTTTAAATGATAAAAGATTATAGAAGCATCCAGGCAGAAAATTAATACTAGAACTCTAAAAACAGAACAATACTTAGGCCTTCCTCAAATTTTTTTGAGATTTTAAATTCCAGAAGTAAATTGACAATATCTATAGCTTTTTTAACCAAGCTTTCTGTCATGTGTAGTGTAAACAGAAATTCTCAAGTATGCAAGGACCCAAAAATATATTTAAATATGTACTCCAGACCACTGAAAAATAATTAGATTAAAATCAGGATTTCATGATATAATTTTGTGTGTCTTGAAGGCATTTCTCTTAAAATTTTAGTGCGAATAGGAATCACTTGAGGAAGCTTGGTAAATGATGTAGATTCATGGTCCTTGTTCCAGTTTTTTACTTCATAGAACTGGAGAATCTTGGAATCTTTATTTTTACCTAACATTTCAGAGATTCTGAGTAGGTATTAACACTGCCCATATGTTGTAGTGGAAATAAGATAAGAATGGACTACTAACTTTCAGACTTGATCACAAAACAAATGATCTATATATATAAAAGCCAAGCAACCCGAACGACCAGAACAACCAGTCGCTATATGCACACTGTGGCCGGCCAAAGGGCCTGATGGGGGCAGGGCCAGCCAATCTCCCTCGGCCCCTCCTCCCGGCTGGCCTGGCCCCTGATTGACCCTCACAACCCTGATCAGGGGTGGGGCTGGCTGGCCAACCTTCCACTGCCCCTCCCCCGGCTGGCCTGGCCCCCAATCAGAGTGGGCTGGCTGGACCCCACCCATGCACGAATTCATGCACCAGGCCTCTAGTATTAAGATAAGAAATAGAAACTTAAATAATATTTAAAATCTATAATCAAAGGATCACTGTGACTCTAGAATTGTTAAGAGATTAGCTAGATGGTGAAATAGTTTTATTAATTTATTTCTAAATAATTCCAAGCATATAGAAAAGTTGCAAAAACAGTTTAAATAATTCCCACATCCACTTCACCCAGTTTTAACTTTTTTGCCCTTGTTTCTCTCCCTATTTACTCCCATCCTTCTCTTTTCCCTCCCTTCCACCTCTTTTTTAGTTTTTAATTTTTAGTCTATTTTGAACCATTGAGTACAAGCTTCAAACAAGGTGCTCCATCGCTTCTACATACCTAAATGTGTACCACTCCCAAATAGGACATTCTCAGACATTTCTTTGAGATAGTGATTTCATTTTCTTTGGAAAGAGATCCAAGAGTGAGATTGCTGGACCACATGCTAATTCTATTTTAATTTTTTGAGGAACCTTCATACTGTTTTCCGAAATGACTATCAATTTGCATTTATTTGTTTGTTTATATTAGTATGGACTAATGGCTTTCTATTTTATTCAAGGGATTGTAATCCATTACTATCAAATTTTTGTAATGCTCAGATTGACACAGATTTGCCCATGGGAGTCCCTTCAAGCCAGTTCCTGTGTCCTTTTGACATGTTCCTGTCATATTTTAAGCATTTCCCTACTTTCTTGTGCAATAAAATGTTTCAAGCTCATCATATATTTATGGCCCTGGCCCTAGAACCAGCCTTTTTATCTAAGAAGTCCTGGTTCCTTTAAATGAAGAATAATATTTGGAAAACATTTCTATGGGGATGTCATTGCTTATGAGCTCTCTTGTGAATCTGTCAGCCACAGTTGCTGCCACACGACTAGTAATAAGAGGCTATGAGTCCATTGCTCTGCTTAAGTTTAACTGTAGTTAATTTATCCCAAATAAAGCAAAATCGCTTTTACATGGAAAACATAACATTTATTATCCAAGGCTATTTGTTGGAGAAGGGCAACATGAGTGATTTTTTTGGTTTTGTTCCACTTATGAATCCTAAACTACCCACATGTCTTGCGTTACGTAATAATAGCTAACACTTATTAAAGAGTTTTATAAAGTGCTCTTCACATATACAAGATATAAAAAATGGGTCTCTTTCCAAGCTTTGGCTAAGGCATGAAGACAGTAGATATTAAATACCAAAGTAAGTTGTAAGGCAGACCACCCCAGAGGGCTTACAAAGTAGGATGAAAAATTGTTTATACTACTCTTGACTAGTTTAGCCAAGTCAAATATATAAAAGAGCTGAAGTTGAGAGAAAAAGTTTTTAAGAAAATATATTTGGAGAGAGGTACTCTCTGGTTCCTTTCCCATCCACACTGAGGGAGTATGATGGGGATGCTTCTTTCTTCATCTCAAGTCAAGAAGGGCATCCCTGGGACCATCCAGAGTGTGGTACGTGTCCCATGCAGTGAGGAGGCCCAGTGAACCACTGTCTGATTTCACCCAGAGCATCTAGAGGACAAGAGAGAAGGGAGGACTAGAAGCATCGTGAACAGAGTGAAGGAGAGTTGCTGCTCTATTATAATCCTGCTCCTCCAGCTTTGTCACATGAGTGGGAGCTCCCAAATAGCCTTCTAATAATGTTCTTCCTTCTAAGTTATTGGTGTTGGATTCTGTTACTGGCAAATATGAACATTGCCAGACACAATTTAGGGGCATTAGAGGCACTCTGATCTAGCTCTCAGGAGGGAGCATATTCCCCTTTTTATCCTTGTGTTTGCCTCAGTACATTGGGCTGCTCAGGTGGCTGAGACTTGGACTCAGCTTGGAGGAAAGGGGGCCCCAGAGCTGCTCATCCTCATCAGGGTGCAGCCCCTTCGGCCTGTCTCTAGCCCAGGCCAAGTGAATCTTTCCTATCATGCAGCCAACTCACAACTCTAGGGACTAAAGGAGAGACCCCTCCCCTCCCCTTTCCTCCCCTCCACTCCCTCTCCTCTCCTCTTCTCTTCTCTCTTCTCTTTTCCTTTCATCTCCTGTATGTGTGTGTGTGTGTGTGGGTGGGTGGGTGTGTTTTAAATTTACATAGTAGGTTTGTACTGTAACTATTACTCTGAATTTTACCTTACATTTTGCTCAATAAAAATGACTCTAAAGTCCTCTCCATGCTGCTGTGTGTACACTTAGTTCATTGGCTCTATGCTGCATGTTGTTTCATAGAATTATCTACCATATTTAAAAATCCATTTCCCTGCCCATGGCCATCTTGCTTGGTCTCCAGTTCCCCAATACACAGCTCACTGTGATAAGCAAGTCTTAGATATGTCCTCTGTTGACCTGGGTGAGAAATTTTCTAGGGCAGAAGTCTTGTCTGGTTGCAAGAATCACTTTGTGGGGAAATGGGAAGAATGTTACTTATTAACATGCAGATTCTTGGGCCCTTCCCCTGGAGATTTTGATTCAGCAACTCTGAAGGGGGCCCTGGAATCATCACATTTCATAGGTGCCCTGGGTGAATTTATTGCCAGGTGTATTGGGGGAAAACTGATCAACAACACAGCCTGAAATGGGACTGCTGGGCCAAAGGAACAAGGTCTTCATTTCACTCTTCTCCAGAAAGACTGGTCCATTTGGCTCTTCACCCCACCTACTGATTCTGTGTTTTTAATACCCAGCATCATGTCTCCAATCAGTATCATTTAGGACTATTTGCTTTACATTATTAAGTTCTCCTTTATGTGCTTGAAGGAGAGCATGATGTTGTTTTTATGTTTTATTTTCTCCCTAGTTCACAGTTGCAAATTCATCTGTTTTCTTTTATCACAGTTATGCTTCTCTGTTGTTATTTTCCCCTTTGAGTCATAACTCTTTGAAGATTGGGTGCCTTGGCTGGTAATGTGAACCTCAGTGGAGGGTCTTTAGCTCAGGCCCTGGATTGTGTTGAGTTTAGGGAGAAAGCGAGAGAAAATGTGTGTGTTGGTGACTTGAGGGAGTAGTGGTAGGGGTGGGGTGGAGAGAGAGAGAATACTTAGGATGTTAATTTAGGTTTATCCTTCTTATACTCCTGCCTGGGAGGTCCGGTTTCTAAGAACCATCTTTGTTTCCCTTGGTTGTAACCACCTAATAGGGCTTGAGATATGATGGGAGGAGTAGAAAGAAGGACACACAAGGACTGGATGATCTGTCTTTCCCGATTGTCATTTTTTATGTAATTTCTGGAATCTTCGTAGGGTCCCAGTAGTGCCCCAATGTCTCTCTGTTGTCTGCAGCCAGTCCTGGGTTAGCTGGGGTTTTTCTCTCCATAAACAGTGGCAGTGGGGGCAGTGACATACCCAGGGCAGATGAGGGATGGAAGGAAGCATAGATCAATATTCCCCATTGGTGCACCCAGCCATCTTCTGCCCGAGGTGCTGTCTACCTATCTCTCTCTCCTGGTGTAGGATGTAACCAGGGATATCTCACAGATTTCACATCAGCTTCTCAGATCTTTCAAATTCCCTGTGGCAGCGCTCCAGAGAGAAAGGCAGCAGCCATGTTACTATGCCCTCTTTTCCAGCTTCAGTCATTCTGTTCAATATTCATAGAGAAGGAGTCTCATTGGCTTGGGCTGGGCCACGTGGCCACCCCTTAGCTAGGGCAGGACATCTTGATTGACAGTCACAGCAAGACTAATATAATCGTAATGCAATAGTAACTAGGTAATGCAAAGTTAGAGAAGTTTTGTGCAGCTAGTTAGGAAAGCCTCGAATCAGTGATTTCATTCATATGGCCACTGCACTGTGCTTATACTACAGTCTAATGGAGGGTGAATCTTTTTGAAACAATAAGAGTTCTCTAAGATGCTTGACATCAATCCAATACCAACCGCCCATTAGCCAGCCTCATATGACCCTATTTTGCTATATCTCTTCCCGACTTCACATCCAGTAACATCACACTGATACTTTGAAATTGACCGCAGTGAGAGAGTATTTATCCCACCGAAACCAGCAAAAATTACACCCTTGGACCCTTGTTTTCAGAGAGCCAGTACCAGCATACCCCAGGCCAGATTGTCTCTGAAGGCCCCTGTAGGCCCAGCACTCCTCAGTGTGACTATATTACAGCAAATAGATTAAAAGTCTGGAATGAATGGGACCGTTGTCTAGTCACTTGGTTTTACTTCGTCAATACCCACATAAAAATGTAAATTGAAAACATGTAACCTAAGGAATTTTTTTATATAGTCCTTTTTAACCTCTTTCTCTCTTTGGTAGATAGGATTCTTGGAGGTTACTAAAATAGAAATGATCTGCAGTAAAGTCAGGTGTAAAAGAAAGATACAGCTTTGACCTAGAAGAATGTGATTTTGGGGATTGTGAAGGGAGAATAAATAACTTTTTCTCATATCAGTCTCTGTCCCAGAAGGCCTTGGGTTATTAATATAACTGCTCGAGCAAATAGTGCTTCTCCTGGGAGAACTGGCTCTTGTTTGGCTACTCCCAAGACAAGCTGCACTAAGCCTATTAGTCAGACAGCCGGAACCATCTAGTTAGGCCTCCTTAGAATCCCCTCAGCAGCTTTGACTGTCTGCAACACCGCACTAACTAAAGATAACTGTGCAGTGGGCCTGTCTGCCAGGGGAGCTGAACACAGCCACTGGGAGGATTCCCTCCTTCAGTTTCTAGTATTCTTTACTCACAACAGCCCTTTATTGAAACAGTTTCAATAACCAGTCTCCTCTGGACCATGAGTGCCTTCAAAATTCAGCTCTAAAGTCATAGACTAGTAAATCCAAAAAGGGTCTCAGGGATATTTTACTCCAATCTTCCTTTTACAGGTGAGGCCCAGAGAAAGGGGGTCACTTGCCCAGAGTAACAGCAAAGCATTGGCCAAGGGAGAATTAGAACTCGGGATTGCCAAGTCCCAGCCCAGGCCCTTTCCACGGACATTCTGCCCTTCCCTCTTTCACTGTCTCCCTTGGAGGTGGGAGAGAAGTGGCACCACTGGGGGAAAGGAGGCAGCACCTTTATTACCAGCAAACTACAGTAGTCACAGGTTTCAGGGATCTCTAAATCGATGAGAATGTCAAAGGCCTTTGGCATGCTCAACTAGTGGACAAAGATTTCATCGAATTTAATTTGTAATGCAACTATTCTATTTAATTGATTGATTCATTGCTTTCAAATCTCTCCGATGTACCCCCCAAATAATAACTGAATACAAAGTCACAAAAAGGAGAGAGTTTAATCAAAACATTTTAGTGCCTCCTTTTAGAAATAATTCAAGGACAAATAAATATAGGAAGCCTTACTTCATTCACCTAATTGGATAAATCTCTCAATAAATTCCACCATTATGCCACTAACAGAAAGCAGAATCCTCTACTTAAGTTTCAATTCGAAGAAAAACAGTTTCTAAACAAAACAAACCTTAAGAAATAATTGTAGCCTCAAGCTAACTTTCAAAAGAAAATAATGTTACATTACTAATGTTTTTGCGAAGTTCTTTTAGAGCAAAAATCATAAATTGTAAGACTAGATTTTCATGTGTGGCAATGTAAACGTTTTAATGGAAGAATAGTGAGTCTATGTTTTCATTTATTTATTACCTGAATTATATTTGAATGGTTCCCATTGTCTGCATGGGATAAGCTAGTTCACTTTTATATCATACTAGAGGCCCAGTGCACAAAATTCACGCACTGGTAGGGTCCCTAGCGACTGCTGGCTGCTGGCCAGGTACTCCTTCCCTTCCCCCCGGCCCCACCCCCTGGTTGAACTCCCAGACGAACTCCTGGTCGAGGAGACAATTTGCATACTATGCTTTTATTATATAGGATATAGCATGCCAAATTACAAGGCTAAATGGTTTGTGCATCAGAAGTCAGAGTCTGAGTGCCCCACCTTGCAGGTAAGAAAAGTGTGGGTCCTGGGACCCACCCAAGTCATAGAGCTAATTAGCCTCAGAGCAGGAAATAGAATCTATGTGTCGTGACCACAGAATGTATGCTGCTGATCATTCTCACAAAGTTTATAAAGCATCTTTTAATACCAATGTCCATGTTTTCACTAGGTATATGGAAATTATAATAATACCACACTTAATAAATGTTTGCTCCTGAGTTACACATTCTGTGTTCATGTGTAACATTGGAATAAGTATACTTTGTCAATGACTCTCCCACTAGTCCTTAAATATCACAGTGTTTGTAGGGCAGCAGGAAAAGAGCTCAGATTTAGGATTCAGATGTAATGCAGAGTTTGAACCCCAATCTGTTATGTATAAGGACAGTAGTTGGTTAAGTTGTGTGATCTACTAAAGCCTTTGATCCCCAGTTTTCTCATTTAAAAATGGAACAATTAATGCCTACTTTGGTAAGAATAATGCAAAGCCCCTGAGATAGTGGACTTGGCGGGGCAGGGAGGGCGGGGAATAAGGAGAGAATTACTTTTGACATTTGAAATCCACTGTATTTCTGGTCTGTTTGAATTTATTCATTCATAAAATATTTATTAGGCACCTTCTATAGCTAAACATTGTTTTAGATTCTGGACATGCAATAGTGAACCAAGTGAGCCATCCTTGGTTCACTATTAGTTTTGGGGAAGGGGGCATCAGCCAGGAGGTGCTGGTGTCTATGAGGGGACATGCAATGAAGCTGTTTTTACATGTGTTAGAAAAGCTTCAAAGTGGACTGGGCTGCTACTAAACGAATGAACAGCTGTTAAGAAGCATTGCTGGGATGACACTCAGAATCAGAAGACAAACAAGAGCCCTTGCTGGTTTGGCTCAGTGGAGAGAGTGTAGGTCTACAAACTGAAAGGTCTTGGTCAAGGGCACATGCCCAGGTTGCAGGCTCAATTCCCAGTAGGGGCTGTGCAGGAGACAGCCAATCAATGATTCTCTCTCATCATTGTTGTTTCTATCTCTCTCCCTTCCTCTCTGAAATCAATAAAAAAAATATTTTTTTAAAAAAGGCAAGCAAGAAACAAGTCCTTCCTCCTTCAACCTCCAGGCTCCTAGCACCCCCTATTGACATAGTCTACCAGAGAGCCAGCTAGCAAAGCAAAAAAGTGGTTTGCAATCCAACTACTGCTTAGAATTCTAAACCTTTTATTGCAAAACAATAACTACTCAAGAACAGTGTGCACTTGTGTGGTTTTCTTTACTTTTACAAGAAAACATCTCTCTTTGAGTTGGTTTATTCTAAAGTACTTAACTATTACAAGAAATTTACTAAAATGCCATGGGGAGAGAAGAAAGTGAGGGATTCAGAAAGTAAGAGAAACCTGTGGGGAAAAGAATCAGGAAATTTGGGAAATGACAGCTGAGAAGAACTTTGGGAGAAGAAAGTCTCTACGAAGAATTTTTTTTAAAATTTTCCCCACTAGATATGCACACTAGTCTAATCCATCTCCCTACAAAATCTACAATAAAATTTGCAGCCCGAGATGGTTTGGCTCAGTGTATAGAGCACTGACTGTGGGCCAAGGGTTCCGGGTTCAGTGCTGGTCAAGGATTAACAAGATAGAGGCTCAAGGCTGGGAATGGCAAAAAAGATGGGGGACAGATTCATAACTGAATATTGAAAATCTATTAAATTGCCTCTCATCCACATTCAAAGGAAAAACTCTCTAAGAATATAAAATGATTTTTAAATATTTTTGTTTGCATTTTAGAATGTGTACTTCTTCATGGAGGCATATTTGCTGTGTTCTGAATCCTAAATCCAATTTTTATTCCATTTAATAATAATACTATCCTATATAATAAAAGGATAATATGCAAATTAACCCCCATCCACATTCAAAGGAAAAACTTTCTAAGAATATAAATGATTTTTAAATCTTTTTGTTTGCATTTTAGAATGTGTACTTTTTCATGGAGGCATATTTGCTGTGTTCTGAATCCTAAATCCAGAACAAGGGCTCATACCTAGGTTGCAGGTTCCCTGGCTGGTGTGTTCAGGAGGCAACCAATCGATATTTCTCTCTGTCTTTCCCTCTCTCTTCCACTCTCTCTAAAAATCAATGAAAAAATATCCTCAGGTGAGGATTAAAAAAAAATTGCATCACCCACAAATATTTGGTGGACTTAATTTCATTGTCATCATCATCATCATCATCATTATCATCAGACTAGGTAATATATACATTGGCACAGAACACAAAATGGAGAAAAGAGCACATAATAATTATCTTCCTTCCACCACTGTTTTCTAACCAATAAAATAAATATGATAGCAGATGTATTATGTTGGGGCTCATTTTCATAAAAATCTCCCACCTGATTAGCACAAGGAACATCATTCTAGATATGCAATACTGTGCCAGATTCATTGGGAAGGTGAATAAAACAGAACCTAGGCTGTTTCGGGAACATCTCCCAAAGCCTCAGTGCAGAACTAGGCCACCAATAGAGCATTTCCCTGTTGTTCCTCAACGAGCCAGGAAATTACTGACTGCTTAAATGTCTACATCTGTCACAATCTTCCCTTTCCCTCCTCTCACCTTCCCACCTCTCCCCTCCCCTTGTCCTCCTCTCCCCCTGGTGGTGGGAAAGAACTGAAGTGATTATCAGTCTGACTCTCCAGTCCATTCTTTTTTTTAATGTATTTTTTTTTTACTTTCAATATTATTTTCCCAGCCTGTTTTTTCAATTTCAAAACCACAGCTCATCTTATCTTCTCTCACCAACCCTGTAGACTACGCATTATATATGAAGGTCCTAGTCTATTCTGTGGAGCCCTTAGGGCCAGAAAAGTACTGGCTGCACAAGTGTAGAATTAATATTTATAGAGCATGAATGGACAGAAATTGGATCTTCTGAGAGAAAATAAACCAAGCCTAATAAAAAAAAACCTAAAAAATAAAGCCTAATGTGGGCTTTTGGAGGATTAACAAGATAGAGGTTCAAGGCTGGGAATGGCAAAAAAGATGGGGGACAGATTCATAACTGAATATTGAAAATCTGTTAAATTGCCTCTCATCCACATTCAAAGGAAAAACTCTCTAAGAATATAAAATGATTTTTAAATATTTTTGTTTGCATTTTAGAATGTGTACTTCTTCATGGAGGCATATTTGCTGTGTTCTGAATCCTAAATCCAATTTTTATTCCATTTAATAATAATACTATCCTATATAATAAAAGGATAATATGCAAATCGACTAGACAGCTGAACGACTGGTCGCTATGATGCATACTGACCACCAGGGGGCAGATGCTCAACGCAGGAGCTTCCCCCTGGTTGTCAGTGTGCTCCCACAGGGGGTGTGCTGCTCAGCCACCAGCTGGGCTGATGGCTGGCAAGTGCAGTGGCCCACCTCTTGGCAGTGCTAAGGATGTCCAACTGATGCCTAAGCCATCAGTCAGACATCCCCTGAGGGCTCCTGGACTGCCAAAGGTCGCAGGCCAGGCTGAGGCCCCCCCATCCCCCCCGTGCATGAATGTCATGCACCGGGCCTCTAGTGATGATTATAAGAAAGCAGTTATCTAGTGAGCACTTTCTATCAAGCATATGCTAAATGATTCACACATTATCTCATTTAAGCCTCACACCTGTGTGAAGCAGGTTCTGTCTAACCTCATTTGACAGATGACATTAAGTCTTAGAGAGATAAATTAACCAGCCCAAGGTCATAATTCTAGTTAATATTTCAGGATGAATACAATATTGTGGCCCAAATCTCCTTTGGGGAAGCATCCATATGTATGTAACTACTTTGTGAAAACTCTGCACTGGCAACAGAGACAAATGTTCTCTCTTTCGTATCCAGTTGCCAGATTAGTGCCCTTTGCTCTGACTGCAGGTTAGAGTAATCCAATGAGCTCATCAAATTGATGCTGAGGTCCTACCACCACCCAATGCAGTCCGAATGTCATGAGTTGACATCACTATAGAACAAGTTAAGCTAACAAGTTCAAATGGATTGAGATGGAAAAAAGCAGGAGGCGGGTGGGGAACTGTCATTACATTGAAAATGTCATGTTAAATTCATGGCTAGGGGAATGTGAATTAGAGAGACAAGGAGATAGTACTACAGTCAGCTTTTAGCATCAATGAGTAGGAGGTTAAGCGGAGGGAGTAATGGATAATGAAACAAGTGTAGTCACTGGTTTTCTATTTCCTAAGAAGATGGTTATAAAACCCTGAGCTCTGCCCAGCTGGTGTGGCTCAGTGGTTGAACATTGACCCATGAACCAGGAGGTCACTGTTTGATTTCCAGTCAGGGCACATGCCAGGGTTGTCAGCTCGATTCCCAATAGGGGGCATGCAGGAGCAGCCAATCAATGATTCTCTCTCATCATTGAGGTTTCTGTCTCTCCCTCTCCCTTCCTCGCTGAAATCAATAAAAATATATATTTTCTAAAAATCCTGAGCCTCAAATTCAGCAGAAAAATACTGAGATGTATTTCAAATAATCCCACTGAGGACAGATAGTTTGCAAAAATAAGAGCACAAAAGAAATAAAATTAGAAAAAGAGTATCATAAAGACAGACCCAGGCATCACCATTTTTTAAAGGCTTCCCAAGAGATCCCAATGCAAGGACAGGATTGAGATTTATTGCCTCATCTCTTTCCTTTTAATCCAGTCTTACTTCCCTGCACATCCCCACTTCACTATTTGGCGTCTGACATATAGGAAGTGCCTGTGATTTATGCTATTTCCAGACAAGCAAATGACACTTAGCTCCGCAGAAGGGATGCTTGTTCAAGCCAGCATGACATGGTTTCTGCAGAGGATGCTGTTTGGAGAAGCAGAAGCTGAGAATACTGCCTCTTAGTCCCACCATTTCATTCAGCTCATCACTGGACATGCATTTGCTATAGTGTTATTCCCCATGACAAAGCTCCTAAGGCATCACTTGGACTTGGGGCCAGCTGCCCTTATAAAATGCTGAGAAATGCTTTCAGAGACTTAGCTCGTTTTGTTTGTAAATAAACTAGTCATTTCAGTCCTCTCCTGAATCAGAAAGCACTAGGAAAAGACTCCGCTCATTGTGATCAACTTACCGCCTTTTGATTTTAAGACAGCCCGGTTTTCAGCAATGACGCATTTGTTCTTTGATTCAAATCTCAAGTCAGTGAGTAAAATTCGTTAACACTGTGTTCCTTTGGAGGAAGAGATCTAAGTCTTCAGAACAGTGGTTTCAAAGGTAGACTGTTTTGGAATTGCCTCCAGGGGCTGTTTGTAAATCTGTGTGGGAAGGAGGATTCCCTGTCACGATATTTGAATAGCACCTGTTGGCATAAAACAGTTCCTCTAAATTTTGAATATCCACCGGATATTTGCGTAAGAAACTCAAATAAACCAAACACCCTATTTATGATTATCCGATCCTAGAACCCAACTCCATTTTACATATAAACACAAAATATCTTTTTCATGGTTTCAATATACACTGCAGTCCATGAATGCAACTGCAAAGTAAAGAGAGGGAAGACCATACTTTGTGTTGCTTGCTTTACTAAAAGCCTGTTTGCCATTTCAGAAAACCCTATTACTAATTTGGGACATTTTACTTACCGATATAAGACACCTGGTTTAGCCTTCATTTGTAGCTGTCACTTTCATATGTGATGTACCAATAAGGGCAAGCATATGTCTACTTCATTATGTCTTTTCCTATAATGCCCCTATAGTATAAAATTGTAATTTTCCTTTTACTTCTTTATACTTTAGTTAGAGCATTGTATTGATGTTTTAAATTATGTTATGGGGAATAATATTACCTATGAAATGAATTTTAAGAGAGTTAAGGAGATGCTAAAATATTTATACTAATAATAGAGGAATATGCAAATTGTCTGGGATGCCATCACAGTAACAGTAACGACCAAACAGCAGGCTGCGTGGGGCAACAAGGCCAGCAGGGGGGTCAGATCTAAACCAGCAGTCGAACATCCCCCGAGGGGTCCCGGATTGGAGAGGGTGTAGGCTGGGCTGAGGGGACCCTCCCCGGCACAAATTTCATGCACCAGGCATCTAGTTTGTTATAAAAAGTGAGTATCAAGGTTTAATAGGGTTGAAAACTTCCTTTAGAATGAAATAAAGAATTACTTTTTAGGCTGGATCTAAAGAAATATTGAATTTCAACTCTATATTTAATATAAAAACTGAAGATAAACTTCAGTGTATGAAGTGGGCAAGTGTTTCCCAAATAATATCAGCTTGGAAGTACAAAGTTTCAAAATAAATGTCCTATTATATAATTACATCATATATAATGAATTACATATAGAGCGGGGCCTTGACTTACGAGTGTCCCGACTAACGAGTTTTTCACGATACGAGCCATCTCTCGGCCGATTTTTTGCTTTGAGTTGCAAGCTAAAATTCAGGTTACAAGCCAGCTTCAGATACCCCACCACTAGTTGGCGCAGTGAATGTCACAGTGAACACCCCAACATCAGCCCAGCATCATGTATCGCACTTGTTCACTTTTGATTTGACATACGAGTAATTTGAGTTACGAGCTCCATTACGGAACAAATTAAACTCATAAGTCAAGGCCCCACTGTAATTATATATGCACTATATATTCTATGCATTGTGTGTGTGTGTGTGTATTAAATGAAGACTGGCTTTGAAAATTCCCTGAGCAAACAAACCAGTTTAGTCATACAGACAAAGCTTAATTTTGCTTATTTTGCAAGATTAACTTGATATGGATCATTTCTTGTTATGCCTCTGGAAATATATGCATAAATGGAACTGTTTCCCAGGGTTAATATGAGGTAACAATCTGAAAATTCTAGTATCATAACCAATCACTGTGAAGAATAAACAGTCACAGCTTTCTCACTAGATAAGCTGCTTTATAGGAATACTAGGGGCCCGGTGCACGAAATTCGTGCACTGGGTGGGGGGTGAGGGGGAGTGTCCCTCAGCCCAGCCTGCCCCCTCCCGCATACTGGGAGCCCTCAGGAATTGACTGAA
>NW_006283588.1:93879-115531 GCF_000327345.1 Myotis davidii
TTGGCTGAGGCATCCGGCCGGGGCAGCGGGGACCCGCAGCTGCAGCGGCCCCACAATCGTGGGCTTCGCTTTAGGCCCAGGCAAGGGATCCCTAGCTCCTGGGACTGCCAGTTTCGACCATGCCCACCCCCCCTCACTAGCTCCACCCCTACTTCCTGCTATCACTGGCCAGGGCGGAAAAGGCACCTGATTCTCCGATCATGATTGGGGGGCAGGGCAAAGGTGGCCCTGGGGGCTCTTAGCGCCCCCCTGGGTTTCTGATCACTGTCAGTGGTAGGGGGCTTCTTCCTGCTTTCCCTTTCGCCTCCCTGCATTTTGCCTACATATGCAAATTAACCGCCATCTTGTTGGCAGTTAACTGTCAATCTTAGTTGGCAGTTAATTTGCATATAGCCCTGATTAGCCAATGAAAAGGGTAGCGTCGTACGCCAATTACCATTTTTCTCTTTTATTAGTGTAGATACCCCTGAGTCTCATTCCATGATTTGGTTTGAGTGCTCAGTGCTCCCGGTTTGCACTGTCTTTTTGGTGTGTGCAGAATAAACTTTTACTAGTTACTACTTCGGTGAATCATTGGTTTTACTTCTGTTATTTCTGAACTTTTGAATACATATGTTATATTATAGATTATAGATTATAGATTATAGATTATAGATTACTAGAGGCCTGGTGCATGGATTCATGCACCGGTGGGGTCCCTTGGCTTGCCTGTGGGGATTGGGTGGAAACTGGCTCTCCAACATCCCCTGAAGGGTCCTGGATTGGGAGAAGGCGCAGGCCAGGCCAAGGGACCCCACCAGTGCACTATCAGGCCGAGAAGAAACCACAGGAGGGTTCCAGGGAATGTCTGGCCAGTCTCCCCCAGTCCTGATCGGCAGACCCCAGCAGCAAGCTAACCTAACGGTCACCCCCTGGTAATCAGTGCACATCATAGTGACTGATCTAATGGTTGAACTAACAGTCGGACACTTAGCATATTGGCTTTTATATATAGGATATTATATATGATACTAGAGGCCTGGTGCACAAAAATTTGTGCACCCAGGGGTTCCCACAGCCCGGCCTATGCCCTCTCGCAGTCTGGGACCCCTTGGGGGATGTCCACCTGCTGGCTTAGACCCGCTCCCCGAGGGACCGGCCTAAGCTGGCAGTCAGACATCCCTCTGGCAGCTCCGGAGCCCTCAGCAGATGGATGTCCACTTGCCATCAGGGAGCAGGCCTAAGCTGCAGTTGGACATCCTTAGTGCTTCTGAGGAGGCAGGAAAGGCTCCTGCCACCACCGCTGTGCTGGCAGCCATCAGTCTGGCTTGTGGCTGAGCAGAGCTCCCCCTGTGGGAGTGCACTGATCACCAGGGGGCAGCTCCTACATTGAGTGTCTGGCCCCTGGTGGTCAGTGTGTGTCATAGTGACCAGCCATTGCCAGTCATTCTGCTGTTAGGGTCAATTTGCATATTATCCTTTTATTATATAGGATATGTTGTAATATCTATAATAATAAAAGCATAATATGCTAATTAGACCAGATGTCCTTCTGGATGACCTTCAGACAAAGCTGGGAATGGGAGGGAAGCCCAGGTCCCGGGTCCCAGGTGCCAGAGGGAAGCTGGTGCTGGCAGCCAGGGGAAGTAAGGCCTACTCTTGCATAAATTTTGTGCATCAGGCCTCTAGTATGTACCAATAATTTTATCAGTTTAAATATTCCAATATAGCAATTCTAACCCTATGAATTTATGAGACAATTATGAGATTGTTACAAAGATAGTGATATACAAGGATATTTGAAAGAGAGAGAAATAATTTATGTACATATTGAAACTTCGTGGGGCCAAAGAGCCGCATGTGGCTCCTGAGCTGCAGTTTGCCGACCACGGATATATACCAATAATATAAAGGATAATGCATGCAATTATCTGAATATGAACTAAGGTGAAATACTTTCCCTTCATGTAACTGAAATAAACATTAACACTGAATTTCAATACTTCCTTTTAACCCAAAGGGTAGGGCATGCTTTTGAAAAATTTCAGCTGAGTTAGCAAAATGCAGAATTGATCATGAAGCCATCGTTGTCACACTGGCTTTCCTTCAAGGCCTGCTAACCAGCCCTCCCCACCCAGGCCCCCAAAGGCAGATCCCTACCCCTGGCTTGGCACCTGGCTTTCTTGGGAGGTTTCCTCTCCCACCCTGGTGGAAGCCTGACCTTGTTTTGTTACAGTTGCCATAGGAGCAGCCCTTATTGCATGGGTGGCTCCATCACTAAAACAAATACAAGCAAAGAACTGGGAAGCAGATTTCAATACTTCAGACACCAAGGAATGAAAACAATCTGTGCTATTTAAACAGAATAAATCCCAATACTCCCAAGGGAAGTGGGTGTTTATTTTTAGGCTGTAAGCACCACCACTCAGGCTTACGGAATGACAGACTGAACGTCCTGAGCGGCATGTACGTGTGTCCGTTGCACTGCTGGTTTAGGGGCCTGAGCTGGGCCTGGGCAGAGTGAAAAGCAAATCAGCCCATCAAGAGGGCTCCGGGTGCTCCCAGGGCCACCGGCTCCTGCATCCAGTAGGCAAGGTCGCCATGCGTACAGAAGGGCTCATAGCCGACCAGCTCTCTCAGTGTCTTTACCATCTTGGTGCCCCAGCGTAGCGCACGGGGTGCTGGTAATAAGAGGGGCTGGGCAGGCATGTGGAGCCGGAACTGTGGCGTGCGCGGATGGGGCGGGGTGTCCACGGTGATCACCGATCTGGTAGAAGATGCACGCGTTAGGACGCGGGAACTGCCGCGGTGCCCCGCGCCCGAGTGGGAAGCAGAGGGATCCAGGCCGTCGGTGGAGGGCGCGCGAGCGGAGCGCTTGCCCAGGCTGCGCAGGAGGGACGAGGGCGCACCGGGTCGCGCCAGCTTGGGGAGAGAGAGGGCCTGGGATGGGTTCTGGGAAGGCTGTGCAAACCAGATAGCGAAGAGAACCTTTCTTGCGCCTTACCTTGTAAAACATGGCCTAGGAGCACCACAGTCCTGCTTGGATTTGAAATGCTAGTTTGTAATCGTATTATGTTATACTAGCCTTTTCTTATTGCATATAAATATTTTAAAACAGCATTAAGTCATTAAAAGTTAATAGCCTTTTTAAAGGGCAGCTTTAGTTTTATCGAAAAATTGAGTAGAAAGTACAGAGAATTCCCATGTGCCCCTTCTCCCCTCCCCACAGTTTCCCTAATAACATCTTGCTTTGGTGCCGTGCATTTGTTACAGCTGACCAATCAGCACAGCTACGTTATTATTAACTGAGCCCATAGTTTTCCTTAAGGTTGGCTCTTTGTACTGTACTGTGGGGCTTTTTTTTTTTTGTATGAAAGAGGGCACAGAAGGAAAACTTGAACTACAGATCCCCCCCCATATGTTTTTATTATTATTGATTTTAGAGAGAGAGGAAAGGAGTGGGATAGAGAGAAACATCAATGAGAAATATCTATTGGCTGCCTCTTGCAACACGCCACACACACACACACACACACACACACACACACACACACAACCTCATACTGGGGATTGAGCCCGAAACCCCCGCATGTGCCCTGACCAGAAATCCAATTGGTGACCTCTTGGCTCATGATTGATGTTCAACCACTGAGCCACACCAGCCAGCTCGTCTGTGGGTTTTGACAAATGCATGTCATGTATGGATCATTACAGCATCTTACTGCCCTAAAAAGCCCCTGTGCTCCCAGAATTCATCCCTCCCTCCTTCACTCCTCCCCTTACCCCTGGCAAGTGCTGATCTTTTTACTGACACCAGTTTTGCCTTCTCCAGAATGTCATAAAGTTGGAATCATACAGTATGTAGTCTTTTCAGATTGGCTTCTTTTACTTATACATTTAATGTTCCTCCATGTCTTTTCATGGCTTGATAGGTCTCTCTTTTTTTTTAACCACTGAGTAATAAATATTGTATGGATGTTCTATCCTTTGTTTATCCATTCTCCTATGGGAGGGTATCTTGCTTGCTTCCAATTTTTGGCAGTTACTGGCCTTTTTGATGCATCTGTAAATAAGAGATTACAAATTAGATGTAACCTTGATACTAGTGTTTATTACCAAACATGTTTATTAATGACTTTCTGCATCCAGCACACTGGGCACTTTGTAGTCACTCCCACATTGTCTACCCACTTCTGCGTTCTCCCCTTATGCAGATCAGGTACAGGGCATAATGTTTTCACAAGTTTAATTATTATAAAAATGATACCCACTTCAGGTGAGCATTTCTTCAAATATGGAATATATAAAATGAGAAGTAAAAATCGCCCCAGTCCCCAGCCTTATTCCCACTCCCCAGACGTATCCTACTAGCTACTTCCTCTTTGTAAATGAGCCTATGCGAATATTATCTTCTTTTAGTAACAACAAAATATATACTTCAGGGTGGAGCAACAGTAGGTTTACAGTTGTGAGTAATGCAACAGTTTATTCTTGTATTATTTATTAATGGTTGCATTATTTTCCATACAACTGTAGACCTACTTTTGCCCCATCCTGTATACGAGTACATTCTGGAACATATGTGCGTAAATAACTTTTTTTTAAAAGGTGTCCGGCTTTTGTTTATAAGAAAGTGCTTTTGAAAACAAAGTCAAATGGAACACTAGCTTTAAATTCTCCTTTTGGCACCTTTGATGAGAGAGCCTTTGGTTACTTTTCTCCCAAATGTCACCCGTTTCCATGGGCCCCGGAGCTACACTAAATGAGCAGCACTCCTGAGCAGCAGGGAGTTTGGAAGGGGCTTAATTAGTTTCACCTCCAGCTGTGAATTCTTAGGTCAGTCATTACTTGTATTCTCTCATTTTCACTATATTCTTGGTAATGTCACCTTTTCCCCCAGGAAGTGACTTTTCTCTTCCCTGGTAACCAAAGTTCCACTCGGGGTTTCCCATATAGCTCTAACAGTGGTTCTCAACCTTCCTAGTGCCGCGACCCTTTAATACAGTTCCTCATGTGGTGGTGACCCCCAACCATAAAATTATTTTCGTTGCTGCTTCATAACTGTAATGTTGCTACTGTTATGAATCGTAATGTAAGTATCTGATATGCAGGATGTATTTTCATTGTTACAAACTGAACATAATTAAAGCATAGTGATTAATCACAAAAACAATATGTAATTATATATGTGTTTTCCGATGGTCTTAGGCAACCCCTGTGGCATATCACCTGGGGGCCCTTTTCATCTGGGGAGTTCTGTGGTTTAGTGGGGCGTCTGATAAGGACCAGGCTTCCCTGGACACAGAGCAAGATCCCAGGAGGCCCAGGCCCTGAGCACAGATGTGTCCCTGGCTGAGCTCCTCCAGGCTAAAGACAGGCGCTGCGCCCCAGAGCGGGAGGTGGAGGCATTAGAACAGCAGGCGCAGAGTAGTGTAGGAGGCAGGCCGAGGTCCCTGCTCTGGAGAGCTTTTGTGGGCAGGTGCAGGGGCTCCTAGAAGCTTTTGCTGTCCAGGCAACAAGCCTAAATGGGCAGCAGTGAAGCCCTGGCAGACGCCCACCCCAGGACAGCACAGAGAATGTGGGTCACCTCCTGGGTTGGAGGTGGTGTGAACCAGCAAGACGTGGTCTTCACTCACATCTCTGTTGCTCACGCTTAAACCTCGTGATTTTGATTATTCCTGTCACTGGAAATTATTACACCAAAATCCCCATTTTGATTTGTTGAAGTGACATTATTATGGGTTTAACTACATTTTTCTGTCATATATACAGAATCGGAAATGTTTTCATGTCGACTATCAGTATTTGTACAACAACAAAAAATTCATTAAATAATCTGATAATTTCCCTTTCAGTTTGGCTAATAAAAATGCAGGAAGGGGTTAGATATTTACAGAAAATACTTCAAGTAATTGGGAACAATTGGTGCTTTCACCTTTTCACACTTTCCCTTAGCAGAGCAGGTAATAAAACCCTAAGTAATTACAGCCAAATAGCCTTCCTGCTGTGCCATTCTGCGCACATAAATCACGTGCTGTCAATATTTCATCAGTCACCTGGGCCAAATAGCAGTAATATATTTACGAAGTCTGTATAAGTGTTAATAAAATATGAACAAGCAAATCTTGAAAGGTTTCTCTCTGGAATAGGGTGCATTTTTATAAAAGGCAATATGAATTCCAACCGAGATTGAAGAATTTATTTCTTGCCACCCCCCACCCCCCCACCTCTGGCAGAGAGGAGAGATTCACATGTTTTCCTCTGACTGGGTAGCATGATCCCCCAGGTGCTGCTGGGAAGCGTATTTCTTTATGGTTCAGAACCTGGTAGATTCTTGGTAGATTCACCTGTGTCTCTAGTCATCAGGGGACAGACAAGACCTGGGGACAGTCACTACCGGACTAGGTGGCCTTAAGCAAGCTTGTAGAGATTTCTTCTAGGAAATGAGCATGCAAATTTTCTCATCGAAAACACCAAAACTCTATCCACTATTCTGGGACGATAGACGCCTTTCTTTCTTTCACTGATGTTATTGGTCTGTTTATTATTTCTAGAGAATGTCTCTACTCACAAATGAATTACTTATGCCTTTGTCCCAGCTAAAGTGGATATATTCCTGGTCCCCTTTATCATATAAAATGTAAGGTGAAATTTATTTCTAGAGTGCTGCACTCCTTGTGAAATTTTTGTTCATTTCTAATGTTCTTTGTTTTTCAGATTCACAACAGCTAAATGCACTGCTCAAGACGTTCCGATTGGCACTATTTTTCAGGTTTTAATTTTTAAACTTGGCTGTCATTGATCTGGGGAAAGAATGTTCATGAAACTTCCCCTCTAAAGTTAAAAGTGCATTGAAATAGCCCTGGCTGTGTAGCTTAGTTGGTTAGAGTATTGACCTGATAAACCAAGGTTGTGGGTTTGATCCCCAATCAGGGCACACATAAGAAGCAAACAATGAATGCATAAGTAAGTGGAATTGCACAAATCAAATCAACATGTCTCTCTCTCTCTCTCTCTCTCTCTCTCTCTCTTTCTCTCGCTCTCTCTCTCTCTCATCAATAAATAAAAAGTTGTGGGTTTTTTTGTTTGTTTGTTTTTAAGTGCATTGAAATCTAGAGCATATTCCTGAAACATCATCTTGTGTTCTGGCCAAACCTGTTCAGTGAGGTTTCCCTCCTCTCACTAAGATCCAGGCGGGGTGTTGACGGCCTAAAAAAGTGGGAGGGGGAAGGAGATACTGAGGAGGGAGGGGGAAGGAGATACTGAGGAGGGAGGGGGAAGGAGATACTGAGGAGGGAGGGGGAAGGAGATACTGAGGAGGGAAGGGGAAGGAGATACTGAATAGGGAAGAGGAAGGAGATACTGAGGAGGGAGGGGGAAGGAGATACTGAGGAAGGACAGGCTTCCAGGACAGAAGAGTGCTGTTTTGTTCTCTCTCTCACCACTCCAGCCAAAGGCAGCTTCAGAGTACAGATCAGCATCTTTTACACGGGCAGACCTGGAGACTGTACAGCTCAGAACAGCATACCAATTTAACAAATGTTTATTTAGGACTCACCATATTCCAGGCTGAGTTGTTATGTAAAGCACTCAAGGAGACTGGTGGCCCAAAAACCTAGAGAGGACTGAGTTTTCAGAAAAGGGACTAGTGGAAAGCCTGCAAAGAAGTTAAGGAAACAAACACTGAGTGAGCGGTCAGATAGCAATGAGGTGGTCATTAGCAAGATCCAATGCACACGGGAGCTGAAGGAGAGACACGATGGTAGTGAACTCAGGGAAGCCCCGCCCGTGAGAAGATCAAAGTGTGGCAATAAAACTTAAATATCATCAATGAGGGACAATCACGGAATTATTTTAAAAGATGAGCTAAATCATGTATTGACAGAGAAGGGTACCCAAGATATGTGGTTGAGGGGAAGAGTTTACAGAAGAGTATGTATACTATGGTGCCGGTTTTGTTTGTTTTTAAGGTATAAAGGATGACCAGAGCTGGATTTACTGTGGCACTAACAACGTCTTAGGAACTCACTTGTGTAGGTCTCTTTCAAGACCTTGAACTTAATTTTGTATTCTTCTTAAAGAGGTTCTCCAAAACAGCATAAGAGTGAGATGCAAAACCTGAATCATTCCCTGCTATTTATAAACACGACCAAACATTATGACCAGCCTTGGTTATCTTGGATGGCTGGAATGTGAAGGCTTTATACTTTTCCATCACCCAGAACTGCCTCCTGCTTCCTTCATGGTCTTCCCTTCCCTCACCCATAAGCCCTCACAACCCTCCCAGTGTTCCTGTCTCTGAGTGAGTTAATTCATGGACTTTGTAAACAGAAATCCATTATTCACATTTAGTAATGAGCCCTTCCAAGAAATGCATCATTAGGCTATTACATCGTGTACAGGCCTCATAAAGTGCACTTACACAAGCGTGGATGGCATAGCCGACTACTGTAATTGTATGTGCTATACATTTATTCCACTGGTGGGGCATTAGGTTTGTTTACACTGGCATCACCACAAACACAAACACTGAGCCAGGATGTTATGATGTCACTAGACAGTAGGAATTTCCAGCTTCATTATAATTATGTGGGACCACCCTTGTATACGCGGCCTGTTGTTGACCGAAATGTCGTTATGCGGCGAATGACTGCAGTGGGTATTATCACTACCCTATGTCCCAGCCAGCACATAGGACACCCTCTATCATCATTTCCCTCCAAGTTCTGCTTTTCCCAGTTTTCCTACTGACCAGTATCATGATCTTCCATTGTATTGCCTTTACCTTAGTCTCTCTCTCCCACTCTGGTTGTTTAAAAAATTTTCATGTATGTGTTTCTAGAACAGAGACTTTATTTCTTTCTGAGGAAGAAAATTTTTCAGCACAATAAATGTGTTTAAAATCTACTTAAAACTTAAAACAAAAGTAGCTAGTAAATTGACAAAACCAATGGCAGTGTTTCTATTTTAACTAGACTATGGTGCTTTTTTTTCATTAAGGGGACATCTTTGGTGGCTAGAGCTATTTATTGCTGTCTAAAATTGGCTTTGGGATCAGCTACATTCTCTGAAGCATCTTAACATTTTTTATTTTGTACTATAAATAAAAATGCTACATTCAGCCAGCAGTTCAGTACAATTAGTAGACTTTACACTATTTTATCATCATAGAATTGGTGTATTAATTATCTGTGATTAAGCCTCATTCATATGAATAAATGTGAAAGGATGATGTAACTATACCTTGTACCAGTCCAAATTGGGTCAGCTGCATATAACTGTTGGCCACTTTCTCTTGCAAACAGGTTTTATAAATAGGCAATGGGGGAGGGGTGGCAAGGAGCCCAAAATTCATTAAGGGCTCAATTTCCTTCTGGCTGTCAACTCTATGATCTCTAACAACCCCTGTACTCATCATCTAATAAGACAGCTGGTGCTCCAGCCATCTCGGCCATGTTTCAGGCCCAGAGGAAGAATTAGCACAGAACACTTTCTTCATAAGGACACTACTGCAGACCTACCACATGATGCTCTCACTCACATCTCTATGGCAAGCACCTAGTCATCTGACCAAGTCATCTGCACATGAAATATCCTCTGTTAACTGGACAGCAATGCACCAACCAAAAACTGGGGATCTGTTACCCAAAGAAACTGGGGAGATTAGACTGGGGGAGGAAATTTCTATTCTCTGCCACTGTCTTAACACAAACAATAGCATGACAATTTAAAGACGTAATATCGTTGGGGAGCACATGAGACTTGGTTGGAAAATTTGTAAGGCAGGCATTCTGAGAAAAGGGAAGTGTGTGGAAGGCCGTGTGCCCTGTTTACTGGAATTCCAACTTAATGGAGTGCTAAATGCGGTGTCCCAACTATTCCTGGACCTTTCCAAACAAGTCTGTGCACCTGCAGACCCCCGGGTGTTTACTGGAATCCTTATGCTTAATCTTTAGGTGTCCTTGCTTAAAGGACATTGCAGACACATATGTCCTCCCAATATTACTTACTCTACTGATTGTATCTGAAAGATAAACTTTATCTCAAACTCTTATTACAATAAAAGCCTAATGAGGCAGGCAATCGAGGCTGTCTGGTTCCTTTAGCCAGGCGATCCCTTAGCCCTCTTTCTCAGAGCAAATGTTGGAGTAATCCATTCATCCGTCACTCAGGGTCTGCTGGTCAGCCTCAGCATAATATCTCTTTTCATAATACTTTGAATTCTGTTAAAAGGTAAAGCACATAAAAATATGATTCCATCAGTATAGTACATGGTCACAATGTAAATAGGTCCATGGTGTCAGCCATGCATGGATGCACTGCATTTGAACAGAGGTTGCTTGGAGGGATGCAGAATGTTCCGGGAGCATCACCAACCATCTGAATGATTGTCCTTGTTGTGATCTTAAAAGTGCTTACTCAGCTATGTGAGTCTGACTGCAGAATTCAGGCTGGAACACAGAAAGAAGCAGAAGGTTAGGTCCTTGTCCCAAAAGACATTTCCATTTGGGCTGGGAAATAAATAAATCTTTCAACTGTTTGTATATTCTCTCTACAAGAGCTCTTGGTATAATGATAGGAGACAATTCACAAGTCAGTGTGATATATATATATATGTTTCTCAAATCAAAGGTACTGACCATAAGTTCTAGCAATGAGGCAGTCACCTGAGCGAAACGAAAGAAAGAGAAGGTTTGGAAAAGAAGGGGTTAGGAAATCCAGACTGTAGTAACAAGTACTCCCTAGGACCATTATTCTCTGATGCCCACACTTGGTTGCAGAATCCATGTCATCCTACCAACTTATCAGAATTGTTTGCCCTTGCCAGTTTTGCTAAGTGGTTAGACTCTAACCATTAGAGTGTCAGCCTGGGCACTGAAGGGTCATGGGTTTGATTCTCAGTCAAGGGCAGGGACCTGGGTTTCGGGTTTGCTCCCCAGCCCTGGTCAGGGCACATGCGGGAGGCAACCAATCAATGTGTCTCTCTCACATCAATGTTTCTCTCTTTCTCCTCCTCCCTCCCTTCCATTCTCTGTAAGAATCAATGGAAAAAATATCCTTGGGTGAAGATTCACACACACACACACATACACACACACACACACACACACACACGAATTGTTACCTTAGAATTGCTGGGAGATCCTTTAACTCTAGAGACTGGAGTTGGTTTGGGATGGGTCCCGGGATACTTTAAAGTTTCCAGCTGATTCTGACATGTAGGCAGGCTGCACATCACTGGCCCTAGGGCAGTGGGTCTCACACTGCAGCAGGCATCAGCATTGTCTACAGAACGTGTCATTGCTCTACCGTCTGGTCTCCACTGCCTTGTCCAAGGGCATGGCCTGGTTGCCCCAGTAAACTCACTGTGGCTGCTGATTTATCATCTGTGGTTCTCACCCTTACGGCAGTGCTCTTCAACCTGGAGATCTTGTGAAATGCAGGTTCTGGGTGGTTGCCAGAGGCCAGGAGGAGAGGGATTGTTTAGAGCAGTGGTTCTCCACCTTGGCTGCACATTAGAATCACCTGGGAATCTTTTAAAATCCCAATTTCTGGGCCTCATTCTCCGGAAATTCTGTTTCTTTGTTATGGGGTGTATTTTAGACGATGGTTTAAAAATGCAGAGTCAGTGGGTGTGGGGTGGACACAGACAATAGTGTGGTGAAGGCCTGGGAGGGGATGGATGGGAGTGGATGGGTGTCAATGGGGGGAAAAGAGGACATCTGTAATACTTTCAACAAAAAAGATAAATTTTTAAAAAGAATTAAAAAATTATAAAAGCAGTATTATAGTTTGTTTTTTAAAGTTATTAATGTACCAAAGTGAAGTTTGGGTAAGTTAAAGGTCATTTTCCCCCTCCCCAGACAAGGCTACTGGCTATTGCTGAAAGTGCTAATAATGACAATAAGCAGGTGTTAATTCAGCTCTTCATACCTGCCTTGCCCTTGCCAAGCACCGTGTCCCCCTCTTTCAGGCTTTAACTCTGTGCATAGCTCCTTCCAGCGTCCTCTGGGCTCTGCCAAACCCTGGACTCTGCCAACCTCCCCCGCCCCCCTCGGGTGTTGGACGGCCTCGCAGGCTTCCTGGCAGCCAGTCTCCATGGGACCATGAGGTCAGGGTGACCTGATTCCTGTTTGCCCAAACACAGGAGAGCACAGTGTTGTTTCAACCTGTTTTAAACTGCTGATATGAGAGAGTTGGACTCTCTCCACACACACACACAGACACACACACACACACACACACACACACTGCAACCCAACAATTGGGAAAGACTTTGTTAAGTTATTTGGCCCTCAGAGGGTTACTGTCACGGGGAAGGGCCTTTGCTCCATTTGAATCACAGTGTTTGACCTGGGGCAGATCTTATATTTAAGATCTTTTTCTTCGGATGTGGCATGTATAAAAATGCAGTGGACCATTAGTAAGCAATAAAAAAAAAACCCCAATCAAATCTTGCCATTTTCAACAACATAGTGGGACCTAGAAGGTATTATGCTAGTGAAATAATGCAGGCAGAGAATAACAAATACCACGATTTCACTTATATGTTGGGTCAAAAAACAAATCAAACAAACAAGCAAAACAGAAACTTCATATATAAAGAGAACAAGCAAAACAGAAACAGCCTCATGGGTACAGAGAACAAACTGATGGTTGCCAGAGGGGATGTGGCTGAGGGGATGAGTGGAAAAGGTGAAGAGGAATAAGAGGTACAGACTTCCAGTTATAAAATAAATAAGTCACAGGGATGTAGTCAATACATCATAATAACTTTATATGGTGACAAATGGTGAATAGACTTACTATGACGATCATAAGTATATAAATGTCAAATCACTATGCTGTACACTTGAAACTCATATAATATTGTACGTCAATATTAATTTAAAAAATTTTTTAAATACCTAAACAGGTTAAGTAACATGGATCTGGTCATACAGCCAGTTAGTGGCAAAGCTAAAACCATAAGTCAAATCTCTTAGCCAGTGCTTTTCCATTGTTACCTCCTCTTAACTCCCCCTCAAGCCATTTGAAAAAGAAGTACCCAGAGAAATAAAATGAGTGAAGTAGAGCAAAACATTAATAATCACACTGGTTCCTTGATTAAGAATCTAAGTAAAATTCCCCTGAAACATATTATAGGGAAAGTTCCTACAGAACCATTTAGTTTGGTCGGATATTTCTTCTTTAATTCCTGTAGCCATCCCTAAAGAAATGGCCCAGAAGAAGGCAAAATTTCAATCCAATCAGGAACCTTTTGGGCAGAGAGAACTCTTGCCAATATGAGCATTTAAGCCTCCATAATAGATGTGAAAAGCATCTACAGTTCAAGAGTCTAAGAATCTGCATAGCCTTTATAAATACTAAGATAATATTTCCAGGAAACTGGAACCAAATTATGAGAAATATATCTTTGTATTTTTATACATGCAGCACAAAATTCACTTTCTTGAATTTAACCTAAAAGCTTTATAGCAAACCATTCTTTACCCAAACCACTTTGCTCTGAATCTAAAGCAATTGAAGTAAAGATGTCTGGGGCCTCAGATGGGAAGAAATGTATCCCCTATAACCCATGTCTCTTGTCAATACTAGTAGATGATACTCACACTGGAAAAGACAGCTACTAAGTCAGGATCTTTGTATTTCACATTCTCTCGGCCACATTCAAAAAAGAGGATTTTTAGCCATTAGGAGACATGTTCTGGAATCAGAGAAAAGTTAACCTATTTGCCTTTTGAAAATTCTTATCATACAGTTTTTTATATGCTCACTTGCTACCACCACCAGGATTAGGTTAGTTTTTTAATCCATCTGGACTGTGATGCATCATAGTTAAAGTTTTTACTTTTTGGGGGGGCCGGGGTTGTACTGAGAAGACGTACATCATCTACAGAAGAATGTCTGTCTCAGCTACTATTTGGACTCAGTCCCAGAAACTCATCCTAAAAAAACATTTCCCAAGGGGAAATATGCTAATCACACAGAGATGATTGCAATCAGCTTTAGGATAGCAAAAGCGAAAGAGTGAGCAACAATTAGACAGTGGTTAAATAAACTATGATAGCAATTCAGTTAGAATCTGTAACCATCAAAAATGGAACATAGAAAAGCATATAAGAAGCAATCCATGTGAGTCTTATGCCTCGTAATTAGACACTTTAGAGTTTATAAGTTGTTTCTGCATCACATTATCTCATTGGCTCTTCAAAGCAACTCTGTGAAACAGAAGTCGTTCTCGTCATTTGCTGATAAGAAAACCAACTCGTGGAGAAGAAGTGGTTTTCTGGGGTCACTCATGAAATATTCAACTCATTGACCACAACGATTTAAAAACCATAGGTACAAAGATCAAGACTGGAAAGACCATAACAAGTTGCAAAAGTTGCTCTGTTAAAACAAAGTGTTTTTCTTTTAAAAAAACGAACAAAAGTGTTTTTCTCCAGGGGTATGTGTGTATGTGTTTGTTTTTTGTTTTGTTTTCTGTAAAGCTCCTTTAAACACTGGATATCTTTATGGCTATATATCTTAATCATTGCAGCTATGTTTTTCAGCTTCCTTAATTGACATCAAATCGTGAGATAACCTATAACACAGGTTTTCTTTGTTTTCCCAGGTACACACAGGTCCTATGTGTGGTCTGCATTCCCATACCGATAGGAAGACTGTCTGGGGTGGCCAAACAAATAGCTTTTACATCTGGTTACTGTGTCCCCATTTCCAACACTGCTATGGCCACAAGGGAGCCCAGCCCCACTGAATCTTGCTTATATACCCATGTATATACCCACTAAAGTGATTCCCCTTTGCAAAGCAAGTCCTTGAGTAGTTTGTGGTAGGAAGTTTTCAGAGCTGCTTTCAGGAGAGGTGCCATGGAGTAGCAGAGTGATTTAGTAGCAATGTAATAGAGCTTTCAGCCTGTACTCCAGTTTTTTGTTGTTGTTGTTTGCTTTTAAATATATTTTTATTAATTTCAGAGATGATTTCAGAGATGAAGGGAGAGAGAAAGATGGAAACATCAATGATGAGAGAGAATCATTGATCAGCTGCCTCCTGCACAGCCCACACTGAGGATCAAGCCCGCAACCAGGGCATGTGCCCTGACCAGGAATGGAACCATGACCTCCTGGTTCATAGGTCAATGTTCAACCACTGAGCCACACAGTGGTTTAATAGGACCAATCTCCCATCCCCATTGTCTGTTCCCTCTGTTTCCCTTTGTTCTCTTTAAGTCTCAGTGTCTTTTCTAGGACATGAGCCTTCTCCACTGGGAATGTTCAATCTAATTCAAAGGAACAGCGGAGCATAAAACAGGATCCCGTTCTCTTTGTCAACTAAGAAGCGGCATTTGCTCTCATGGAGATCATCCCTTCTCCGGGACAGCATAAACAATTTCTGCTCAGAGGCCATTTTTAAAGGATGACTGCCTGGCTGTAAGTTGATTGTAAACACAAATATAACTGGAGAAACTCAAATCCCGAGACAGTATTTAGTTATAAGTGGGCACTCAGTGGATAGGGTGTGTGTGTGTGTGCACGCTCTTGGGTTAAAATTCTCACGTTTTATGGACCGCGAATACTTTCAAAGATCCCAGTTTGAAAAACATTACGCTCATAGCTTTTAGCTGCAGCCCCTTTACTTTCTTCCCTTTGAGAATCAAGTTTATTTATTTATATTTTAATATATTTTTATTGATTTTATAGAGGAAGGCAGAGGGAGAGACAGAAACATCAATGGTGAGAGAGAGAATCATCAACTGGCTGCTTCCTGAACACCCCTCACTGGGGATCAAGCCTGCAACTACCAGGAATTGAACCTTGACCTCCTGGTTCATAGGTTGATGATCAACCACTGAACCACGCCGGTCAGGGGACAATCATGTTTCTTGAAAGAATTGTCCACACACAATACCTCCACTTCCTTCTCTGAAGATTCCTGCTTCAACTCCTGCCACTACACTGAGACTGTTCTCCCAGCAACTTCTTTGGAGAAACCAGTGGGTACAGTTCAGCATCATCATGCAGCTTTTTGACTCCATCATTCCCTGCTCTTCCCTGTCCTCATGACCCAATATGCAGTGTCCCCCTAAAGCCCTCTGTCCACTCATGCTCATGTACACTACCCCCAACCCGTCCTCCGTCGATGACAGATAAATATCCCAAGTCCCCAGACAGCTCCAAGCCGCAGATTCTTCACTGTTTCCAGGATCTCCCACCAAGAGATTAAGCTTCAGTTGCCCATAGGGTGACTTGCATGATAACACTCCCTTTTGTTTGTTTTCTTTTCTTCCCTGTTTCACGTCCACATTTCCCCACTGTGCTTGGGATCACCTCCAAAATAAACTACTTGCATTCAAATCCTTTTTTCCAGATCTGCTGTTGTTGGAACCCCACATAAGACACCGTATTTCTGCTGGGCAGTAGCTACTTCTTTGGGATGCTGGAGATGTGGGGCTGCTAGTCTTTGCATTGGCTGACTCCAACCAAAAGACAGAAAACCTGGGTGACACGGTGTACAAGGGCTGGCCTCTGAGAGGCTGGACCAGCACAGAGAAGGTTGGGGGGTTACAAGGAGGAAATGGGTGCAGGACATAATCAGCTCAGTGCAGTTAGAGCAACATGCTAGCCTACCAGGCTTCTTTGATAGAATTCTGTGTGGCCATTGGGCTAGGTGGGCCCCTAGGCCTTAGTAGGCCTACATATATTTCCTGATTTTTTAAAATAATAGACACATTTTACTTTTGCAAGAAGAAAAAAATAAAATATATGTCAAAAGTTAAAAATCATGCTTTTAAGTGAAACGAGTTGCCTTTATTAAAATGACACATTTTATGTTTGTGACTCAGGAGAGCCTAAAAGTCTAATTTGGTCTTCCTTTGGGGTCCATCATGATTAACCTACAGCACTATAATGAAAATGGCAATATCTCTATGTAACAGCTACCATGGTGTTTCAGTATAGGGGCCAAGTGAGAAAACAAACGAATCTAGCATTATAATTACACCACAGAGCAGAATCCTATCTAATAAAAGGCTAATGTGAACATCAACCTAACAGCAGAATGACCGGTCACTATGATGCTATGACACGCACTGACCACCAGGGGGCAGACGCTCAACACAGGAGCTGCCCCCTGGTGGTTAGTGTGCTCCCACCTCAGCCAGAAGCAGGGCTCACAGCTGGCTAGTGCAGCGGCAGTGGTGGGAGCCTTACCTCCACAGCAGCGCTAAGGCTGTCTGACTGCCCACTAGGAGCCCCAGACTGGGAGAGGGCACAGGACAGGCTGAGGGACCTCCCCCTCCCCCATAGTGCACGAATCTCGTGCACTGGGCCTCTAGTCTATATATATAAAAGCCTAAGCAACTGGCCAAGTGATAGCTATGATGTGCAATAACCACCAGGGGACAGACGCTCAATGCACAGGCATGGAAACATGGAACAGACTGATGAATCTCAGAGGGAAGGGAGGAGAGTGGGAAGAGATTAACCAAAGATCTTATATGAATACTAGAGGCCCGGGGCACGAATTCATGCACCGGTGGGGTCCCTTGGCCTGGTATGTGGGGCTCAGGCCAAAACCAAGCTCTCCGACATCCCCTGAGGGGTCCCAAATTGTAGGAGGGTGCAGGCCAGGCTGACGGACCCCACCAGTGCATGAATCCATGCACCAGACCCCTAGTCAATTATAAAAGCCATGTGTAGTTATGAAAGTTCTGCTCAGGGGAAGCAATAAGAACTGAATTAGAATTAGGGGCCTAATCTCAAGCAATAAGAATCAGGGGTCTGCCGAAACTGGTTTGGCTCAGTGGATAGAGCGTCAGCCTGCGGACTGAGGGGTCCCAGGTTCGATTCCGGTCAAGGGCATGTACCTGGGTTGCGGGCTCATCCCCAGTAGGGGCTGTGCAGGAGGCAGCCGATCGATGTTTCTCTCTCATCAATGTTTCTAACTCTCTATCTCTCTCCCTTCCTCTCTGTAAAAAATCAATAAAATATATTAAAAAAAAGAATCAGGGATCTAATCTCAAGTCTAGCTCACTTTTAAATATATTTTCTTTAATTCTTTAGGGTACATAATTTAAGAGATGTCTGGCCATAGAAGAAAACAGTCCAACGAAAACCAATATAATGAATATATTTGTTAGAATACATATTGGCAGCCCTTTCTCCCCTTAAAAAAGTCAATCTTTCTCTTTTTTTCTTTCCTCCTCTTCTTCTTCTTCTTCTTCTTCTTCTTCTTCTTCTTCTTCTTCTTCTTCTTCTTCTTCTTCTTTTTTACAACTTTTGGTTTAACAGATATCAGAATTCCTAGCAAGAATCTGGCAGGGCTTTGATGTTTTGACAATGAGGCTCATTCTGTGCACGGGTGCACATTACAATGATACCCACAACACATTTTCATCTCCATGTAACTATCTCCCTTTAGAACCCTGTGCACTGTTAATATTTGGTCTGGACTAAATAAATGCACTTAATTTTTTTATTTTTGTAAAATATATATAACTGAAATTTACAATTTTAACCCTTTTGGGGTATATGGTTGATTGGCATTGACTACATTTATCATGTTGTGCAATCATCACCACTATCCATTTCTAGAAATTTTCATCTTCTGTCGCTGAAACAAGAACTACGCATTCCCCACCCACCCCTGGCAATTGCCATTCTACTTTCTGTCTTTATGAATTTGTCTACTATCAGTACTCCATATAAAAAAAATCCTACAATACTTGTCCTTTTGTGTCTCGCTCATTTTTCTTAGCATAATGTCCTCAAGCTTCATCCAGGTGGAGCATATGTCAGAACTTAATTCCTTTTTAGGGCTGAATAATATTCTATTGTATGAAAATGTCCCATTTTCTTTATCCATTCACCTATTGATGGACACTTGGATTATTTCACCTTTTAGTTATTGAGAAAAATGCTACTATGAACATTGGTGTACACATATCGGTGCTACTATGAACATTGGTGTGCTAATATCTGAGTCCCTACAAATTTGATTTTTAACAAAAATCTCTTGCCTTAACACATACATCATGTGTGATGAGTATTTAAACCTTCTTGAGAGACTTTCCCTTTGACAGGTTAAATCTCCAAAGATGCCTGGCCAGTATGGTTCAGTGGTTGAGTGTCATGAACCAAAAGGTCATGGTTTGATTCCCAGTCAGGGCACATGCCCGGGTTGTGGGCTTGATCCCAAGTAGGGGGCGTGTAGGAGGCAGCTGATCAGTGTTCCTCTCTCATTGGTGCTCCTAACTCTCTAGCCCACACTGTCTCTCTCTAAAATAAATAATAAAAAAATACTTTAAAAATTTCCAAAGACTTTATAAAGAATTCATAAAAATGAAATATTTATATAATTGTGAAGTACAGATAGAAAATAGGCTTAAACCAGGAGAGAGACTTAACACAGAGGAAATACAGGTGCAGCAGCTTGATGACCAGATATAAATATTAAATAGCACAACCACCGTAACACATCCTTCATTTCTTCTTTTATAGATATTTGTTCTAGTTTCCAGGAACTGAACATAAACGTGGGAGGCTGGGTTAGTTAGAGTGCTCTTAGCGTGATACTTAACTTTAGTGAAGATTATTTTGTTTAATATTTATTTAAACTTCTCAAACTTATTCTGTAGGTTAAAATAAACTGTTCGTTTTCTTACTTGAAAGTGGACTTTGCATTTCTAAATCTATTTATAAATTTACATAGCTGCTATTCCTGGCCCCTAGGAACTTTGAAAGAGATTTTGTTTTGCTTTCAAATGCTGTTAGGGTGTGTGTGTGTGTGTGTGTGTGTGTGTGTGTGTGTGTGTGTTTTCCACAACCCGAGTGGTTTTCTATAAACACAGCGAGCACATTCACTCGGAAGGTGAGACAAGACAGATAAAACAGATGGTTAGTTGTGCATCAGCCCATATGACACCAAAAGGTGCTGCTAATTTTGAGAACCATGCAGATGAGACGTCAGCTGAGCAAGTATGTAGCTCAAGCAAGCTGTTTAACTGTAAGCCCCCAGCACTACTCCTGCTAGCTGTGGGCTGGAACTGTTGCTTGGTAACCATTTTGAAATGGACACCTAGTGGCTATTAACTGCCATCTTCCTTTTCTGTTCTATCATTCCATGAAGGGACTTGCAGTTTCTAAATTCAATGTAACATCAAAAGTCGGGGGGTTGCGGGGGAGGCGGGGGGGAGATATCTTGCTTAGACTATCAGTGCCTACTAATGGAAATACCTAAAAGAAAAGCAACATGCCTTCTAACATGCCACTCATGAATAACTACTTTCTTAACATTTCTATTGTTTGAGGTCAATGGAATTTACTTCACAAACCAACATGTTAGTGTTCTTATTTTGGGTTGCTTTACATTTTTAAAGATTATACTTTCTGGAATTTCTCCCAAAATTCAGTAAGTGTGTACTTTAGATATAAAGGAAATAAAAGCTAAATTTATACTGTTTAGCTCATTTAAATAAGTCTTTTTGTGAGGATACAAATTATGCTATTGAATAATTATCATTCCATGGAAAGGCATAATCTTTTTGGGAGGAAAAGTCCACATTTTGGGGGGGCATATCTCTCATTGGCTAGAATTAGGTGCTTAAGAAAGTTAAGTAACCTCATTGGGGGGAGGGGTAATTGAAGAATTGGTGGAGGGGTAAAAGGCAGTGAGGAACAGATATAAATAAATTCTATATTAGTTGGGATTAGATTCATTCGTGACAGAAAATTCAAAATAAGAGTGAGGTAAGTCCAGCCAGTGTTGCTCAGTGGTTGAACAGTGACCTATGAACCAGGACGTCAGGTTTGAATCCCAGTCGGCACATTTCTGGGCTGCAGGGTTGATTCCTAGTAGGGGGCGTGCAGGAGGCAGCCAATTGATGATTCCCTCTCATCATAGATGTTTCTATCTCTCTCTTCCTCTCTCTGAAATAAAAGAATTTTATTCTTTTAATAAAAGAGTGGTTAAGGTAGTAGTTTCTTTTTCTTTTCATGCAAATTCAACTGGTGTAGTGGCTTCACAATCATAAGAAGACAGGCAGCTCCACCCACGCAGAGCGTCCTATCTACCCAGCAGGAAGGAGGAAAGTGAGAAGGACACACCCTCTGTTTAAGGACACTTCCTGGAAGTATCACATCTCACTTCCCCCTAGAGCAGTGTCTCTGTGCAGTTTCTTCTGCCTGTAGTCTGACAGACTCCACTCTGTTCCAGTTTAGGTCAACAATTTCCCCAGGGAGGCTGTTTCATGCATTTGTAATTCACATAGTTTTGTCACATTCTGGGATCCCTCAACCTCCTAAATGATTTCTAAATTTGTACACATTAGGCTCACTCATTATGCTACAACATTCTATGGGTTTTGTCACATATTGTTTAAAACATCAACAAATAGCTGCAGCGATCCTGAGAAAGAACAAAGTAGGTGGGATCTCAATACCAGATATCAAGCTGTATTACAAAGCCATTGTTCTCAAAACTGCCTGGTACTGTCACAAGAACAGACATATAGATCAATGGAATAGAATAGAGAGCCCAGATATCGACCCGAACCAATATGCTCAATTAATATTTGACAAAGAAGGCAAGAACATACAATGGAGTCAAGATAGTCTCCTCAATAAATGGTGTTGGGAAAATTGGACATATACATGCAAAAAAATGATAC
>NW_006283588.1:116047-124988 GCF_000327345.1 Myotis davidii
GCCCTTGGCAGCCTAAGTGCCCATCAACAAATGAATGGATTAGACAACTGTGGTACATCTACACAATGGAATACTATGCTGCTGTAAAAAGGAAGGAATTCTTGCCATTTGCAACAGCATGGATGGAACTGGAGAGCATTATGCTAAGTGAAATAAGCCAGTCAATGAAGGAAAAATACCACATGATCTCATTCATTTATGGATAATAAAGACCATTATAAACTTATGAACAAAAATAGATACAGAGGCAGAGCAGCCTCAAACAGACTGTCAAACTACAGCGGGAAGGCCGGGGAGGGTTGGGGGGCAGGAGGGGAGGGTAAGAGATCAACCGAAGGACTTGTATGCATGCATATAAGCATAACCAATGGACATAAGACACTGGGGGATAGGGGGGGCCAGGGGATTGTCAAGGGCAGGAATAAAGGAGACATATGTAATACTGTTTGTAATACTTTAAGCAATAAAACAATTTTTAAAAATCAATAAACTGTATCATTGTGATATTGCTTTAATAAATTATCCTATCTAATAAAAGACAAATATGCTAATTGACCATACTTTCGCTACGCACATCAGCCAATCAGAGTGATATGCAAATTAATGTCGACAAAGATGGCGGCTAATTTGCATACTGCCGGCTCTCTGCTTCGCTCTGGCCTCAGGAAGCCCTATTCTTGCAGTAATAGGCCCGAGGAAGCCCGATTCTTGCAGGAATCTTCCTGCAACGGGCCTCTAGTGTATAATAATAAAAGCATAATATGCTAATTAGACCAGACAGCCAAATGACCTTCCAGATGTCATTCCGGATGTCCTTGCAGACAAAGCCACCGAGGCAGGGGCCAAGGCAGAGGAGGTTAAGGGCAATCAGGCAGGCAGGCGAGCAATTAGGGGCGATCAGGCAGGCAGGCAGGCAGAGGTGGTTAGGGGCAATCAGTCAGGCAGATGAGTGGTTATGGCGATCAGGCAGGCAGGCAGAGTGGTTAGGGGTGATCAGGCAGGCAGGCACGCCAGCATTTAGGAGCCAGCATCCCAGATTGCGAGAGGGATGTCTGGTCGCTGGTTTAGGCCCAATCCCCCAAGGAGTCCCGGTTGTGAGAGTGTGCAGGCCGGGCTGAGGTCCCACCCCCACCCCATGCATGAATTTCGTGCACTGGGCCTCTAGTATTTAATTATTTAGTATGTTAATATATATTTAATAGAAACAAGAGCACATAATTTGCTTAGGATTGCAAGCTGTTAAATTGCAGAGCTAGGATTCAAACCCTGATGAATGGATCTGCAAAGCCCTCTTTCCTTCTATCTTGCTATTTTCTTTTTTAAGAATCTTAACCTCTGAGTCTTCTCACTTTATAGGAAGAATTTTAGATTTCCTGTGTGGGGTCACTTGCTCTTTCCCATGTATTGGCACAGCACTTCCTAGATATCAGGTCAAGCTTAAAGAGTGGCTCTGAAAGGGTTGTTTGTTTTTTTTTAGAATTGCCAACTCCACTGGATGAAAATAGCACATTGACAACTGATTTGATAACCTATAGGGTGTCCCAAAATTCACGCAAGATCTACGACCGGTCGCTATGATGTGCACTGACCACCAGGGGGCAGACAATCAATGCAGGAGCTGCCCCCTGGTGCTCGGTGTGCTCCCACAGCTGGAGCATCACTCAGCTGACTGACGGTCACCACACACCAGGCTCATGACTGGCGAGCACAGCTGCGGCGGTGTGAGCCTCTCCCACAGCACAAGCCTCTCCCGCCTCCATAGCAGCGTGCTACCAAGCAGCGGTGGATGTCAGGCCTAGCGGGGCTGGGATGAGCAGGAGCTGTGTGGCGCCCGGCCCCACTTCTACATCCCTCTGCAGACATCAGACTGTTGGTTTCGGCCCCAAGGGGTCCCGGATTGCGAGAGGGAGCAGGCCAGGGTTATGGACCCCATCGGTGCATGAATTCATGCACCAGGCCTCTAGTAGATCAATAAAGGGCACAGACTTGTCAAAGTGGTGGATAGGGCATCACTAATGGTCTACTGTACAAGCCCATCCCATCACCCACATTTCTTCCTCCTTATTGTATTAATAGCTTGGATCAGGCAGCACCTATTTGCAATCTCTGCTACTCTCAGCTGCCCAATAACAAGCTGATACTCCCACCCATCCATCCCTCACCACCTCATTACCCTGCCCTCTCACCTCGGAGTTTACAATGTACTTAATGGGGCTTCTCCCCTTACTTCTGCTGGTGATGGCCGATGGCTGTGGAGGCTAAAGCAAGACAGAACTCGTGCTGTGGCAGAGGAAGGAAATGAGCATTATGTCAAAAAGCTGCCATTTGCAGAAGAAAATAACTGACTTTTTCATAGAAACTCACAGCTAAAATTCAAAATCAGATCACTGTTTTTCCCTTCCCTGGCCTGCGACTCCAGTGCATTCTATGGTGGAGACCACTGTCTTCTCTAATCGATCCTTCCCTTCTTCCTTGGTAACAGAATTATTGATTGACGCAAGGCTCAGGGCCATCCAGAATACTGTCTTCCAGACTCCCTGGAAAACTATTCTAGTTGATAAATTGCCTCCCACTGGGTACAGGTTAACAACAATTCAGACACTGCTATCCATGTGTATTGAACAATCAAATAAATGAATGGTGGATGGTGGGAGCCAGGTTTCTCACTGTTGAAGCAAGGGAAAGTGGCTAGAGTGATCCATGTGGTAATGGATTAGGGTTGGAGACATTTGTATGAACTCATGCTTTGCTTAATATGGATACCAATGGTTATATATAAAAATGTTTATGCACATATGTAAATACCTGGGTTAGTTCTTTTCTCTTTCAGCTGAGAAGCAAAACCACCCCAAGTAACAAGGGACATACCTGTCACCCAGATCTTGATTTCTAATAGCACTCTCCAATAAAAGGAACCAGGGTTTCTTAGAGAAATGGCTGATTTCTAGGCCTTGGGCAGGAAAAATGCAAAATAAGGCTGGAGCATTTTATAAATCCAGAAATTAAGGAAGTGCTAAAAAAAAATCCACAACAAAGGAGTATGTTAAAGGACAAGGAACCAAGAAAAAGAGTTTCCAGTGACCAAAGCTGGAAAAATTTGAGCAAGAAAACAAAGAAGGATTTATTGGATTACTGTATAAGCCAAAGTATGTTTTTAAAATCCTTAAACTTATACTGATATAAATGACTGAATAGATAAGAACTTCAAATAACCTATGTAGATATCTGCCCTCAAGAAGGTGAGCCACAATTCCCTACTCCTTATGTGTGAGTAGTACATAGTGACTTCCTTCTAAAGATGGGGAGGGGAAGAGAGGGCAGTCATCCTGTATAATAAAAGGCTTATATGCAAATCGAACCAATGGCAGAACTATCAGTTGCTATGATGAGCACTGACCACCAGGGGGCAGACGCTCAATGCAGGTGCTGCCCCCTGGTGGTCAGTGTGCTCCCACAGGGGGAGTGCCACTCAGCCAGAAGCCGGGCTCATGGCTGGCGAGCTCAGCAGTGGTGGTGGGAGCCTCTCCTGCCTCCACGGCAGCACTAAGGATCCCCCAAGGGCTCCCAGACTGCGAGAGGGCAGAGGCCGGGCTGAGGGGACCCCCCCGCCAAGTGCACGAATCTTGCACCGGGCCTCTACTTGTAAAATAAGTGACAGTAGAGAAATCTGACACTTATTGCCTCAGCCATGTGATGAAGGATAGCATCAACAATGCTAAGTCATGTTGAGTGTATACATATATCACATCCTTTGACATGATGTGATGAAAATGGTGTTCTATCTCTGTGGTCTTCCTCTCAAGAACACTTAACCCCAGTCTAATGACTAAACATTAATCAAAACCGAATTAAGGGACTTTCTACAAAATACCTGATGAGTGCTCCTCAACACTGTCAAGTTCATTGAAATGAAAGTCTGAGAACTTGTCACAGACCCGCAGACCCTTAGAAGACATGATGATTGTAATGTATCCAGGATGGGATCTTGGGATAGAAAAAGGACATTCGGTAAAAACAAAGGAAATATGAATGATACGGATGTTAGTTAATAATAATGCATCAACATCAATACATTATTGTGTCACATCAATACATTCTATATAATTTTTCTGTAAAGTAACTAATATGCTAATGTAAGATGCTAATAATAGGGGAGACTGAGTATGAGATATATGGGAACTCTACTATATAATTTTTCTGTAAATCTAGAACTGCTCTAAAATAAACCTTATTTTAAAACAATGCTATATGAAAAGTACTTGGCACTTTGTAAATATTCAGTACATGTGTATTGGCCTGAACTTGTTGTATTACTGGTACAATTTCCCAAACTGAGAGAACAAAATGGCCTCTTTGCCCTGGGAATCTGTATAGGAACTCCTATTGTGGGAATTCTTCCAAATTCCTGTAGAGTTAGTTTCACTCCTGAGAGGGAGTATAGAACATGTTTTCAGAAAGAAAACAAACAGCCTTAAAAATAAAACCAACATCTCGCATCTGGACAAATATAGACTTGCACATCGAAAGTAGGGAGTGACACATGAGCGCAAGCGAATGCTGAAACTGACTCACTTCATAGAAGGTAACAGAGATGCCGTGAACTGACTGATTAGTCACACCACCCTGCTCTAATTGTGATTACAAAAGCCAAACTGTTTTTATGGGCAACACCCAGTGAGCCAGACTAAACAGGAGGAATTAAGGGGGTTTTTAATAGGAGTGCTAAATGATGACACTAGCCTCTTGCTTCAGAAAACCTACCCCAAAGCAAGCCCAACAGCCTGGAGCAAAGCAGGGTAAATAACTCGGTTTCCAAGAGCTTAAGTAATCAAGTGATTATAAAGAAAGTCCCTGAAGGGAGGCAAGGACTCTGGGAGAACTGGGTTCTGGAAGCAACCAACAAGATGCCAAGGGCAAGACACTGATACAGGCAGGGTGTCTAGTCCTTGCTTTCCAAGAGCTGAGTTCACGTCTTTTTTCTTGCTCATTTTTTAGAAAAGCATTTTTTTTCTGTAATTCTTTCCTCATTTGGATCTGTTTTTGCATGTTGCCTTAGTTACCATTCACAATTAAGCAAGCAAGCCAACCAAGGAAGTACTAAGTGTAAGAACTTGATAGAAGACAAATGAAAACCATGCATGGGAGTAACTCTCATAATGGTTTTGTTCTGGAGGGACTGGAATTGTTAAATGTAATATCTAGGGTGATGCAACAGGGTTATTTTACTTTAAGCTGTCGGCGTTAGAACTTTCAGGCATGAAGAACTAAATTCATTTTCCTGTGAGCGAAAGTGGTGGTGATAAAAGGACAACGTCTCCAAAATAAAAATTGACACATTTTGAGTAACTTTTGTTTATTATGAAGAATTATTTTGGAGGCAGTTCATATCATACAAATGACCACTTTGGTCTTGTATGGCTTGTGTAACATGTCAAAATTTTGATTAATAATCATTATATCTTACAGTTGTATAGCTTGTTACTTACATTTTAAGGGTGTTTCAAACACTTTATCCTATTTGTTGTCACCTTGATATCTTTTTCACCTTAGCCCAATTTGACTTAAATCTGAGATATGTAAAACCAGAGCCTTCTAAGAAATGACGCCAGGGTGAAGAATACCATAAGATATTAAAACTATTGAAATAGTTTAAAATATCTGGATTTAAAGAGAAATCTAGAAACCATTGTATCCACGGTCCTCTGGCTTGGCCTCCTTCCTGGATTCCATTCCCAGGTCATGTCAGAAGAGGCTCTTCCATCTTGGCTGGACCTCAGAAACTTCTTCTAAAACCCACAAAACCCAGACAACATCCCAGATAAAATAAATCGGCATCTCAGGGGTGGAATCCAGGTATCAGTACTTGTAAAGTTTCCAGGTGAGTCCAAAATGCAGCCAAATTTGAGAACCACAGTCCCAACAGAAGAAGAGACTTTTCAATAAAAAAAATAAGGTTGTGTGATCCCTCTGGCATACTAAGTTTTGGGGTCATATCATTTCTAGTAATGTTTGAAGAATCATCAGTAAAATTAGACTTTTAAATTCTAATTTTATAGACACGACATACAAGGTTTCCCCCTGTGTGTGCAATAGATTTGGGGTGGTTTAATCCACTTAAGAACTAAATGAGGGACAAGCATTAATGAAACTCTCTGGTAAATTAGTTACACGCCATAAATTTCAGCCAAGAGAGCAACTTACTCTGTGAATTACTGGACACAGATTGAGGAACAAGTTCTTGAGAAAACATTGACAGTAACTGAGTCACCTGCTGTCACAACAAACTGACTTCTTACCTGAGAGACTTTCAAATTCAAGAATCTATACTAATAAAAGGATAATATACTAATTAGACCAGTCAACTGGCCATCTTCTGGACATCCAACTTCCTTCCGGATAAAGCCATGATGGTGGGGATCAAGGCAGAGGCAGTTAGGGGCGATCAGGTAGGCAGGTGAGCTGTTAGGAGCCAGAGGTCCCTGATTGGAGAGGGTGCAAGCTGGGCTGAGGGTCCCCCCACCTCCAGGGCATGAATTTCGTGCACCAGGCCTCTAGTAGTAAATACTTTCAAACGAGTTGTAACAAGCACAAGATATGGATAAACAACTTTGGGGGAACAGTCACTCAAGACCAAATATTTAAAATTTTTCTCTCAATCTATCTCTGACATTGATTCATACATTTTTCTTTAAGAATTTAGATTTTTGGTGCTTTAGATTTCCCATCTGTAAAATGGACTCTAGGCATCTGTTTCAAGGTGGTATTAAAATTTTATTTAGAATGTACTTTGAAGATGAACTATACATGTAATTAAACTCCATGAACGTTCCCATAGAGGTTGCTGACTCTATGACTGAGTTCATTGTTCTAGCTAGAAGTTTAACTCTCTTTAGCCATATGTTCATGTTCAGCTCTTTGTCTATTCATTGATTCAACAAATATTCAATTGTGATCTTCCATGTGTCAATGTGTAGTGGTGAAAACAAACTCCTTGTCCTCATGAAGTTACAATCTTGTGTGGGAAACAGACAACACCAAACAGTTTGGATGAGAAAACTAAATTAAATTCGTGTTAAATTTGTGTTAGTATTTAGGCAGATTCAATGACAATGTTACATATATATTTTTTTTAATCCAGCGAAGTTGCATAGTAAGAAAAAAGTGACTCCTAAATAATAATGACACTGCAACAAGACTTCAAAGGCATAGTTTATATTTTCTTTATGATCTCAAACAAGACACTAGATTTAGTAAGCTGAAAGATCGTTCAAAAGAACATGGTGAATGCCTTCTATAACTTGACATCTTACAGACTATTGCACTGAACAAGGAAAACATTGAGATGTTTACAATCAAAATGATATAAAGGATTTAAAAATATTGAATATTTCAGGCAAACCAAAAATTATAAATAATAATATAATGGATAATGCATTTTGATTAAAAAAAATAACCCACAATCTATATTTTGATTTCATTTAACAGGTTAACAGCAATACATGCTTACAGCTTTGCTTTTTTTTCTTTCTCTTTTAAAATTTAATCAACATACAGCCAAAATTGTTTTATCTATACCCAACTGACAGATATATCATTTTGTTTAAAACTACTTCATATGTATCTCTAAAAAGATATAGTCTTAAAATAAAGAACAATACTTTCTTTATCCAGTCAGTGTTCAAATTTCTCTATAGTCTCATAATTTTTTAATAAAGCAGATTTTCAACAATTGTGGTAAAAATATACATAACATAAAATTTACCATTTTAACCATTTTCAAGTGTGCAGTTCAGCGGCATTAGTACATTTACATTGTTGTACAACTATCACATCATTCACCTCCTGAATTTTTTCATCTTCCCAAACTGAAACTTCATACCCATTAAACAATTCCTAATTCCTCCCCTTTTCCTTCAGAGTAAGTATGACAATCACCATTCGACGTTCTGTCTTATGAATTTGGCTACTCCAGGTACCTTATATAAACTGAATCATGTAATATCTCTCTTTTTTCGACTGGGCTTATTTCACTAGCATGTCTTCAAGGTTTATCCATGTTGTAGCATCTATCAGAATTTCATTTCTTTTTAAGGCCAAATAATATTTCATTGTATGTATATACCACATTTTGTTTATCCAGTTGTCTCATACTTCTTTTTAACTGTTTTATTTCAGTCTTTGTTTGAAAATCCACTTTATTCTTTGGAAGCAAAGCTGCACATAAAATATGTGGTAGTGGTATTTTTCAAAATTCAAAGAGATGAGAAATCTAAGAATCAAATTATAGAATTTAAACCCTTTTTGAGACCTTTATAGAGCTCTAACATCCAAAGTTAAATACTTTAAAAATAAAAGCAGACTGTTCTTCACAGATATGGGGCCAGGCTGTTCTTTGTGTAGTGGATGTGATGTCTGTCAAATGGTGAGACATCACTGCCCACCATGTGGGCTCCAGGTGCCCAGCTTGTTTGGTTGGGAAAGAGGACCGTGTTCTGACGTGTTGACTCAGTGCCCCTGGCAGACACTGCTAGGGTTCATTCCCAGACAGAATTTCCCATTATACCTGAAGTCAGCTTATGGGGCAAGAAAATGCTGTGTGTCATCATTAAGTCACTTCTAATGCAGTGTCTTGAAGGAGTAGGCAATTTTCAGAGAGACTGATGTGAACAGACAATTTAATTATGGATGTCAAACAGGAAATGAAAATCTGAAGAATCTGAATTTATTACAGTTAATTATATATTGACTAGAGGCCCGGTGCACGAAATTCGTACATGGGGGTGGGGAAGGGCCCCTCAGCCCAGCCTGCACCCTCTCCCTCTCACAATCCAGGACCCCTCGGGTGATGTCTGACTGCCGGTTTAGGCCCGATTCCTGCAGGATTGGGCCTAAACTGGCAGTTGGACATCCCTCTCATAATCCAGGACTGCTGGCTCCCAAT
>NW_006283588.1:125947-129198 GCF_000327345.1 Myotis davidii
ATTCTCCGATCATGGCTGGGGGGCAGCCCCCCAGCTCTTAGCTCCCCCCTGGGTTTCTGATCACTGTCAGTGGCAGGGGGCTTCTTCCTGCTTTCCCTTTCACCACCCTGCATTGTGCCTACATATGCAAATTAACCGCCATCTTGTTGGCAGTTAACTGCCATTCTTAGTTGGCAGTTAACTGCCAATCTTAGTTGGCAGATAATTTGCATATAGCCCTAATTAGCCAATGAAAAGGGTATTGGTCGTACGCCAATTACCATTTTTGTCTTTTATTAGATAGGATGGGGTTGGGGGTCTTGGAATTATAGTTCTATGACTTCTCCCAATTTCTTTTCTACCTACTCTTTAAAAACAAAGTCAGTATCAGGATCATATAGTAATAACACTGTGAAAAATCAATCTTAACATATATTCATTTTAAGATATTTTAATTAGATCAACTAGACTAGTAAATTGTTTCAAATTTCACATAATGGCAAGATTTCCATCATTGACATCATATATACTAGATCGGTGATTTTCAACCAGTGTGCGTGGCAGGCACACTGGTGTGCTACAAGAATTTTAAAACATGCAATTCCTGACTATTTAGTCAGGGACACTGACCTCTTTTCCTATAGATTGTCAAATAAAAAAATGACAACAGTCAACACAACAATAGCCATCTGGTGTGAATGAATCAAAATTATACCTGTTTTGTCAGATGGACAAAAAATATATTTTTTGGTGTGCCGCAGAATTTTAGTAATTAGTTTACAGGTGCCATGAGATGGAAAAAGTTGAAAATCACTGCACTAGATGATTAACTACTTTACTAAGTTTTCTGCATTTTGTAGCTCTTGTGCATATTTACATACCCAAATCCTTGCTGTAGCAAAACTCCTTGTAAATGAGAAAGGAAATAATGATATTTACTTCACCTGGGAGTCTGACCTTAACAACTTGAAGTTTGAGTAAACCTAATATGGTATAAAATAAAATCTTTTAATAAGGTAAAAAAAAAACACTATCCAAAATATGCATAAATGGAGAATCAAAGAATATTAACGTTGACTGATATTTAAACATTATATAATTCAGGGGGTCATCATTTCCTTGGAATCATAATTAAGAACCTGATGAAAGCTATGGATCTTTCCTCAACAAAAATGTATATAATTTTGTTTATAATTTCCATGTCCTTGAACCCTTTGATGCCCATTGCCGGACTCCAAATTAAGCATCAGATATAATTTATCCCCTTTCTTTTATGGTTGATGGAACTGAGAATCATGGTGGCTATGCAACGTGCCCATAGCCACCATGTGAGGTAGGGTGGAGAGTTCACTCTAATTGCAAAGTGATTTTTACTACCACTTGGTTATCAAACTTCTAAACAAGAGCTCACTTAACTTAGATGATTAATGTGAGAGGCCCCATTGGCTTAAATGTCTCTCCCTGCCGAGCCTCTCACAGTGCCTTCAATTCTCACACGTGAGGTCTTCTGGTAGCATATTTGTGTTAACGTGAACAAAACATGAAGCACTGTCCTCCATTCAAATGCCAGGAGAAGGCCAACTAGAGGATGATATGGGTCACTAGCCCAGATTCTTTCTCTGGGAATTCTCCTTTGGGACTCTGGGTCTCCTTACCTGTCGTTGACCTTGATGCCTTCATGTCTCTGCCTACTTTTCCCACATCTGCTCAGTGGAACAAGGAGGTGGAATTAGAGAGATCTGGTGTTTTAAAAAAAGGGAGCGGGGGAGATGGGGCAGAAAACTCTCCTTAGCAAGATTAAAGTTAAGCAAAGGCAGCATTTTCAGAAATTCATCTGGTTCAAATATTTTTGCAGCTAGAAGTCAGAGTTCTGGAAATGTTTTATATTGTAATACTAGGCAACCATATTCTCAGCATTGTTGGAATGTATTTAGAAGTCTCCAGTTTAAGTCTCATGCAATTAACTTGGAGAAACTTGCACATGTTGGCTAAGGGCTGTGTGTAAGGCCAAGAAGGAAGCTTAGACTGATATTCCAGGAAAAATGGGATTTCCTTTTGAACATACTTGCCTTCAAACAAACCAGAAATTGTAATACAGAAATATGTTAAATATAATTAAATACAAGTGCTTTTTGTGATTGCTTGAACAAAAAACTGTATTTGTCTGCATGACTTTCTTTTGAAATATAATTTATTCTAATGATAAAGATGACACCTATTATAGAAAATCTGGAAAACAAGAAAAAAAATTGCAATTTCACTAAGCAGCGATAAAAACCACTGACAATTTGATGCATGTATTTTCAGGTTTTTTTTCAATGAATTTACATTTAAACACACACATATACATACAAATCCCAATGCATGTATCTATTTCCATCAGAAGCTAAAGAAAATGATGGTGAAGTAATTTTTCCCCACCAAATATCTTTCTGTGTGGATCTCTATTTCTTTAGAACAATTCTCAGGGTAAACATTTCTTTAGGATTTTCCTGCTTCCTATTAAATACTCTACACAGAGTTGTACCAACACATTCTGCTGTAATGCCTGGGAGTGCCCCTTTTCCTTATTCTTCTATTAATATTCTATGTTTAAATTTTTTTTCTTTTCATTGTATCTATACTGGATGATGGATGCTAACTAATCTTTTTGCAATCATCATTTCACAATCTATAATAATAAAAATGTAATATGCTAAGCTGGTCACCTGAAATTTAAATAGAGATGTATGTCAATTATATTTCAATATAACCAGGAAAAATAAAGCTTAGTAGCTATATAAAGAAATTCATGCCCTGACTGGTTTAGCTCAGTGGATAGAGCATCGGCCTGCGGACTGAAGGGTCCCAGGTTCGATTCCAGTCAAGGGCATGTACCGTAGCCAGGGTGGCAGGCTGAGGCAGAGGCAGCTGCCATGGTGGCAGGGACCAAGCCCCTTGCACAAATTTTGTGCATCAGGCCTCTACTCTCTCTATATAAAACCCTAATATGAAAATGGACCGAACAGCAGAACCAAACAACTGAACAACCGGTCACTATGACATTGCTGACCACCAGGGGGCGTGCACAGAACATGATGGGCATTGGCAGCAGGGGCAGAGCGCAGAACATGGCAGGCATTGGCCATGAGGGGATGTGGAGCAGGTGAGCAGGGGCACCAGACCAAGGCGGGGTGGGGGGCCTGTCACTGTCATCAGGGCGAGCCTCTGGTATCACTGAAAATTCTTTGCTCCTGTGCACAGCAGTCCTGCCTGGCGCGCTCCCCTCCTCT
>NW_006283588.1:129950-141764 GCF_000327345.1 Myotis davidii
GATAGGGTGTGTGCAGGAGGTAGCTGATCGATGTTTCTCTCTCATCGATGTTTCTAATTCTCTATCCCTCTCCCTTCCTCTCTGTAAAAATCCATAAAATATATTTTTTTAAAAAGAGGTGAAGATTAAAAAAAAAAAGAAATCTATGCCACCTTGGTCAGTGTGGCTCAATTGGTTAATCCTGCATCAAAAGGTAACGGGTTTGATTCCCTGTCAGGGCACATATCCAGGTATGGTTCTATCATGGGTTGCATATCACATCAATGTTTCTCTCTCTCTCTCTCTCTTCCTTCCTCTCTCTATAAATCACTTAAAAAAAAAGAATGAAAGTTTTTTTAAAATCTACTCTGATTTGATGAGCTAAATATGGTATCCTACGTTAAGGTCATTACTTTGCTCTTGAGATGAGACTATTTTTTATATATTTATTATCAATCTCTATTTCTTCTACTATAAATTGTTTTCCATGCATGCTTTTTAAAAATTGTGGTACTTATCATTTGCAAGCTGATTTATAAAAAATTCCTTATATAACTTAAGTATAAACCCTATGTTTTAGGAATTGAAAATATTTCCGCCATTATTTTCTTTAGCTTCTGATGGCACTTTCTCCCCTTAATGTATCATGAAATGTTACTTGTGCCTCCAGTAGATTTGAGCTGAACTGCTTGCAATGGGGCAGGCCTCATCACACTTATCTGGTGGGACAAATAGAGGGGACACCTATGGAGGGTTTGGGGTATTAAAGCTGAAGTTCTGGAGTTGAAGTTCTCAGCACCTCTGGTTTCTCCCAGATATTCCCATTCTAATCGCTGAAATGATACATTTTCTCAATAAACACACCAATTTTCATTTCAAAAAAGGCTATAATACAGAAGCTGGTTGTATTTATTTGTGTCTTTTTAGATGCCTCTTGGACTAACTTTGGGCAGTCTCAGGTGGCTGACTATAGTCAGAAAGGCTTCTGGAACATAACTGTATTTTTTTTTATTCCTCACCTGAGGATATGTTTTTATTGATTTTAGAAAGAGAGCAAGAAATGTTATGCCCAGATTTCAAGATTCCCGATAGACCAACAGGGAGCCAGCCCAGCCCGATGCAAAAGCAGAGAGTCTTTATTATTATTACAGACCCGGGTCTGGCTCCCAGCCTCTACCGACGCAATGGCGAGATGAGAGCGTCAGTCCCGTGGGAAAAAGGGGTTTTAATAGGCGGGTGGAGTGAGGGGAGGAGAGATGATTGTGGGTCCTGCCGATTAGCCAGGTGCAAGTCGGGTCTTGTTACACAGGATGTGGTCATATCTATGGCACGCACGTCCCTTGATTGTCATTGGTTAGTTTAAAGAAGTCCTGGGTGTGGCTAGCGGAGTAGCAGAGGCTTGGGCTTCCGGGAAGAAGCCTTGCCGAGCACATGGCCAAGGTCAAAAATGGAGGACCCAGGGTATAATGGAGGGCGTAGTCCTCGCCCTTTCAATATAGTGAGACATACATTCACCATGTGGCCTGTGGGGCAAGATGGAGGGTGTAGCCCTCGCCCTTTCAAGAAACATCAATGTGAGAGAGAAACATTGATACATTGCCTCCTACACTGGGGGTTGAACCAGCAACTTAGGTATGTGCCCTGACCAGGAATGGAACCTGGTGTATGGGACAATGTTCCAAACAACTGAGCCACCGGGCCAGGGCCATAATTGTATTCTTACTCTCCTTTTCTGTCTATTTTTAGCTGGGCAACCTTGGCCTGAAGCTTCTCTTTTTCTTGATCTTATTGCATTTCCTTGAGGCTGCAAAAACTGAACATACTGTAACATATGTATGTTCTTTGCTTCCAGGACTACCCACTTCTCGCCTCATCTACTATGACATAACCATTTTCTTTGATGGTCTGTAACTTGCAAACTCGCTTCCATAGAATTTCTATGCTAAGATTCTTTTGGTTTCAAAGAAGAGAAACAAACTCAAGGGTGCTCTAGCAAAAGCAGAGGATTTATTACAAGTCTTTGGGGTAGAAAATGTAGCTAAGACTCAAGGACACTAGGCAAGAAACCAAAATGTTGGAAATCCAAGAAATATGCTCTCATGCTCATATCTGCTATCATGTCATATCCACCTTTTCCTTCCTTGGTGGACTGGATTTCCTCTGCTCCCAGGTCCCCGTGATGGTCTAGGGATAGCTGCTCATGGTCTCCAATTTAACGTAAAAAGACAGACTTTCCTACTCTCAGTCCTAAAGGTTAGCAGGACATGCCACCTCAGAATACGCCATGTTGGCATAGGATTATGTTGAGCCTGAAGGCTATTGAGAAGAAGCAGATATAAGAAAAGTACCCTGCCTTCCCCTTAGTTGCCTAAAAGCAGACATACATTTTCAAAGGTCTCCCTACTTCCTACTCTACCAGGAAAGACAAAATTCAATCCCTGGAGGCAACTTTAGACCCTTAACAAAGGCAGTAATTTATGTGCATAACCCTCCACCACGCCCCAAGACTGGCCTCCCCCACACTTCCTTATGGTGTCAGCTGAAATTGCCCTATAAGCCAGCGTTCTAATTACTCATTTCCCCCTGATTATCTCCATGTATACTTGAGGTATGCATGATAATAAGCTTCTGTTTGTTTTTCTCTTATAAATCTGTCTTTTATTACAGGAGTCTTAGCCAAGAAGTCAGAAAGTTAGAGGGAGATTTTTCTTTCTCTACAATCCTAAATCTAAAATTCTAAGATAGGAACTTTGGTCCAGTTTTAATGAGGTGCCTACCTTGGGCACTGAGAGTAGGCGTGTGAGGTCACATTGTCCACATGGCTGTGGGAACCCACTGCTCCGTGGACAGGGGGCAGCTAAAGGGACTGCTGTGAATTTACACAGATGCAGAAAGTACGCATCACATTAACTGTATTTTTAAAGACCCCCCCCCATAACTTCTAGCATAGATGTAATGTTACATGCCAGGAAATTTAAAAATAAATGAAAACTATCCATTTTAGGAATATCATCTGCAAGAAAGTAACCACTGCAATTTAAGAAAAAACCTGAGAGTTTGGTCCCAGTTAATTCCATTGTTTTGCAGAAACAAAGCCTCTGACACAACAATGACAAGCGGGAGGGGTAGGTGACTATGCCCAGTGTCGCGTGGAACCTGAAGAGCAGCTGAATGCCACCCAGAATATGACTGTAGGAGTTCAGGACGAGCCACTTCAAAACATGCTGTTTGGGCATATTGATTTCTCTGAGCTGTAAGCACTTAAGAAACAGCAGGTGCAGGGAGAGGCTTTCTCTCAGCTCCCATATCTGCCTCAAGATCTTCCAAAATGAACTGGGTTGTCACAGATCCCTCCCCAGGAGTGTCATCAAGCAAGGAGGACTGACTCATGTCAGGAGAAGAGGCTAGAAATGGGCATCACACCCAGACACACCTGTCACAAAGGATCATACCGCCCATCTGTTCTGCTCAGGGCCCATTCATCTCTCCTGAAGATCTTTACTCTCCCACAAGAGGCCTATATCTCTCTCCACTGTCCTAGTAGCATGGTATTTCACCTGATTCTAAGTCACCCCGGGGAGCTAGTCACTTATCCCTGGGTATCTCCCATGTGTACATGAGTTATACATGTTAATAAACTTCTGTTTGTGTTTCTCTTGTTGATCTGTTCTTCATTACAGAGGTCTTAGCCAAGAATTCAGAGGGGTAGAGGGAAAAATATTTTTTTCTCTCCTACAAACCTAACCTTCTAGTAGAAGTCTCCTATAATTTCTCCAGTTTACTTTGGGAAATATTTGCACTTAATTTGTACGTCACGTTAAACTTATTTTTATTTTTTTTTTAAAAATGTATTTTAAAAGCCAAAGGAAGGGAAAAGTAATACATTCAATATTCTGAACAAAACCCAAACTCCTAATATATAAACTTAATATTCTTAGCTTTGAAAATGTAGTGTTAATAAAATTGTTTTCAAGAACAACCACACCCTCGGAACAATGTTACCTTGCAGAGGAAGGGAAGGGCTTCCTCAAATTGTTTTTACACCTGAAGAGCCACTGTAGTTAGGGAACAAAGGAACACAGCTGAGGGGTTGCTGGTGACGTCATCAGGACGTCCATTCAACCTGCTCTGACAATTCTGAACTAGACAGTATCTAATTTAGGAGAGGACCATAGCTTTTGAGACGGCCTTAATGTCAGATGAATGCTTTACTTTTACACCTTGATGACGAGAACAGAGATAGAAGCTTTCCCAAGTAGTCTCGTATCCAGCCATCCTGCACAGGCCTTCTATAAATATTAGATGAATTTATAATGAAGTTATGACCAACCGTGATTCTTATAAAACAGCTCACCATAAACCCTTATTATCTCAAGCCATCTCACTATTTCGTAGGATGTAGAGTGGGTAGGGGATCAGGTTTTATTGTTCTATTCTACAGAATTTTAAGCAGAAAGTTTTCTCTTTTGGGTACAAGAGTAATAAATATCGTGAATAACATTCACGGTAACTTTGCCTTTCCTGTCTTTTAATAACTACAATACTAATCAAAATTATAGTTCTTTGGGAAGACCTCACATTTTTTATCTTATGCTCTGCTTCGTGATGTGTGTTATATGACGCCACCAAAGACTGTTTTTATTTTACAAATGCCTCAAGATTTTGTTTTTGTTTTTAAATATATTTTATTCATTTTTTACAGAGAGGAAGGGAGAGGGATAGAGAGTTAGAAACATCGGTGAGAGAGAAACATTGATCAGCTGCCTCCTGCACAACCCCCATCGGGGATGTGCCCGCAACCAAGGTACATGCCTTTGACCGGAATCAAACCCGGGACCCGTCAGTCCATAGGTCGACGCTCTATCCAGTGAGCCAAACCGGTCAGGGCTTGTTTTTATTTTTGAAAGAAGGATACAATATCACTGTCTCATTCATTTAAAAGCTAACAGTTGTGGATGAAAGGGGCCACATGCTAACCTGATAAATTCAGGGAAGGCTTGCATGGCAGTCTTTCAAACTCAAAGACCTAGCATAACCACAAAGGATGGTCTGAAACTAAAAACTTTAACTAAAAGCAGTTATGGTGGGTAGTCACCTCCTAGGCCTGTATCTTCCCTGACAAGGTCAACCTTTACTTTAACTTATTGTCTTTTTGCATCTATGATAACAAAAAGTATCATTGAAATGTCATGGTAACTTGAAACTTCCCTTTTTCCAGACCCCTCAGGACACAACCAAATGCCCTGGGTGCCAGGGCAGATACCACAAATTCCTTCATTGTTACTGTTGTTATGAAAATCATTGACTGTTAACTATCCTGCACCCACCTACGTAAGTGTCTGTCATTTTACTCTTTATCCAATCCCAGAGGATTCCCTGCTTTGCTTTTTCCTGCCTCTCTATTCTATCACCAATGAGATTCATGTAACCCACTGATGTCTCCTTTGATTGCAATGTTTAAAAATAGATGAAAGCCCTAACTGATTTGGCTCAGTGGATAGAGCCTTGGCCCGCGGACTGAAGGGTCCCAGGTTCAATTCCAGTCAAAGGCCTGTACCTTGGTTGTGAGCACATCCCCAGTAGGGGGTGTGCAAGAGGCAGCTGATCCATGTTTCTAACTCACTATCCCTCTCCCTTCCTCTCTGTAAAGAAATCAAGAAAATATATATTTTTTAAAAATAGATGAAAGCCTCCATTCTCTGGAGCATTATCCCAAACCCGGCAATTGTCAAGAGTTTGGCTAAAATAAACTCACAAACATACTTTATCGGTTTGAATGTTTTTACGTTAACACAGTTGCCTAAATCGGTTTTCAAAAATGGAAAATATTTTTCAAAACTGTGCAGGCAGAAGGAAGGTCTTAAACTGTATGTCTCACTGTCACCAAATCTCGTGAGCAAACCTTCCATTTCAGATGAGGGTCCCCTTGCACACTGCCCATGCCACCCATGGAGGGTGAGACCATCTGGGCAAGCTCACCATGCCATGGAGCGGCCAGGTGTGCCAGAGTGGCACCTGTCCTCTTTCCCGAAGACACATATGGTGGCTCCCTGTGCATGGCTTATCTCCAGCGTGAGGCACCGGGGGAGGGAGGGCATCATCTCTGCTCCCAATGCTCCCTCTTCCCTCCTGAACCTGCTCCATCTCAGAGTGCCAAGTGTGCTATAGTTAGCGTCATGTGTCATAACTATTTCACAGATGTTTCTCATTGATCTTTCACTGGAATGTTTTCTCTCTCTTTCTCAGGAGAAAAATATTTGCAACAGGATTGGGGTTGCGAATGGCCGAGGGTAAGGTGGGGGGGCAAGGGGACACTGTTACTTACAGACCCCCAGGGCACATTCTGGAATTCTTGGTGACATTGCGGCCAATCCTTGGGCCTTCAGTGAATGGCCTGGATCCTGCGTAGCTTCAGCTGTGAGTCCTTCCAACGGATGCTAAAAATACACTGCAGTTTATTTTCCTCAGTAGGGAGCATATGTGTTCCCACTTGACCTGGAAACACAAAGAGAGCCAATGTTAAATCGAATGCTGCCCAGTCCAAGATAAATTTGTTTTCTGTAGTGCAGGGGAAAGAAAAAACAACAGACATTGGGACAGTGTTGCCTTTGCTCTCAGGGGGAGTCAGTGTCTTGAACACATTTTTTACACTCCCTGTTGGTAGTTAAGTGACCACTCTCAGGCTTCTTAGCCAGTACTGATATGAACTGGCTCTCATTCAAATCGGATGGTGATTCCAAGGCAGATTTATTAAATTTTGGGAAAGAAGAGTGTGGAAAGCTTTCTTTCTCCCCCCCCTTTTTTTTTTAAATCTTCTTAAAAGACAGAATCTAAAATGCCCTCTAATTGAAGGACAGATTTTTATGGACACTTATACTTATCCCTTTTTCCTTCAAATAAGCAAACAAAGAAGCAAATCAAACAATTTATCAACGAAGGGCAGAGAAATTCTGTTTTAATAACAGATGTTAAACCTAGTTCTTGTGTTTGGGGCTGTTTAATCTTTGGGTGGCCCAATGTTCTTCACACATATTATAAGAGCAGAGTTCACTTTAACTGTAGATGGATGTCTTCCCTGCTTTCAGCTGGTACCACTTTTCTACAGCTTAAAATACTCAGTTGGCTGACAATGAACTTAGACCCATTCCTCTCCACCCTCCCCCTCCCCCCCGACACACACACCTCCAAGAAACAGCACAGTGATTAAAACAGGAGGTTTGGACTCTGCCTTGTTGTGAGCCTGGATTCTGCCATTCAGTAGCTCCATTTTCATTTTTCTCCGTTTGTAAAACGGGATAATAATGGGACCTGCTATTCAAGGCTCTTGTGCAGGTTAAAGGAAACACTGCACGAAGAGCATACAGAACAGAGCCTGAGTTCACAGGAAGCCTTCGTGCATGTTAGCTATTATTGCTGGTGATTATTCTTAGATAGCTCAGCCATCCCAATATCCAGAGTTTAGAGGACATGACCTTGAAGATCCCTGTGGTTAAACTGCCCTCTGTCAAATTTGGCTTTATTTTTATTTCTAATCCTCGTCTTTGGAACAGGCCTAAAACCTTTTAAATCAGTGGTTCTCAACCTTCCTAATGCTGCGACCCTTTAATACAGTTCCTCATGTTGTGGTGACCCCCAATTTCATTGTTACAAATTGAACATAATTAAAGCATAGTGATTAATCACAAAACAATAATTATATCTGTGTTTTCCGATGGTCTTAGGCGACCCCTGTGAAAGGGTCGTTCGACCCCCAAAGGGGTCGCGACCCACAGGTTGAGAACCGCTGTTTTAGAGGGACATGCCTTCCTCCTCCTCTTCCTACCTTTCTCTTGATTTCCTACATGTTCATCTAACAAAATCAAAACAAAAAAGGTTAAAATCAAGGAGGTGAGAAAGTTTTGAAGGGAAGTTACTTAACATTTTCAGTGATGGAAGGTCAAGGAAGGAAGAAGCGTGAGTGAACCTTCTAGAGAGCAATGTGCTGGCTACTGGGGCTAGCAGCCAGATTACTGGGTCCAAGAAGGGAACCAGTGGAGACAACCAGACTGGCTCCAGACCACTTATGTAAGATATTTGACAGAGAAAGGAAGTAAGGCAGTGAGACAGTAGCTAGAAGGTTAGCAAGGTCAAGAAAAAAATCTGTCAAGATGGAAGGAAGTCAAGTATGTTGAAGGCAGAAGAAAATAAATGAGGGATGAAAGCTTCCTTGGAGCTTGTTGCTAGTCTACCAAGGGGTGACAGCAGAGTACCCCAGCTGCCTGGGGCCATCCACACTGTTATCGACAGGTAATGAATGGAAGACTAATGCCCACAATGCATAGGATCCTCCCCTATTGCTCAAGACCCAACCTCTTCACACATGTTCTCCCCTAGAAGACTTGTGCCCTAACAGAGGGTCTACACTCTGGGAGAAAGCCAATGTGCCTGAGATATTACTGCAACCATAGGGCAGTGGCTAAAATGAAAACAGCCTCAGAGTAAGAAAGACAGGAGAAATGAAAAGATTTGGGAGCCTGGCTGGCATGACTGCTCAGTGGTTGAGTGTAGACCTATGAAGCCAGGATGTTGCTGTTTGATTCCTGGTCATACCTCAGTGGTGGGCTCGATCCTCAGTAGGGGGCATGCAGGAGGCAGCCGATCAATGATTCTCATCATTGATATTTCTCTCTCTCCCTCCCTCTTCCTTCCTCTCTGATATATATAAAAATCTATTGAAAAGATTTGGGAAAGTTTATAGATGAGGACCATGGCATTGGATAGATATCCAAGGCAAGAAAACTTTGAATAATCAGTTTTTCAAACTGAGATGATCATTTTTTGCTTTTAGGAAGATCCTGACATGTGCAGGGCCATAGGCTTGGGGCAAGACTACACACGATGGTCCATATATTGTATATTTAAATGTTTAAATCCTATCTAAAAGAGTAATATGCAAATTGACCATCACTCCAACACACAAGATGGCCTCCACAAGATGGCTGGCAGAGGAGGGCAGTTAGGGGTGACCAGGCCAGCAGGGAAGGGCAGTTGGGAGGGACCAAGCCTGCAAGGGAGGGCAGTTGGGGACAATCAGGGGCAGGCAGAAGTGATTATGGGCAATCAGGTAGGCAGGCAGGCAAGTGGTTGGGAGCCAAGCAGTCCTGGATTGTGAGAGGGATGTCTGACTGCCTGATTAGCCCCAATCCTGGGGATCGGGCCTAAATGGGCAGTCGGACATCCCTCGAGGGGTCCCAGATTGGAGAGGGTATAGGTTGGGCTGAGGGACACCCCCTCACCCCCTGCACAAATTTCATGCACCGGGCCTCTAGTGTGCTATATCAGGCTAGCAAATGTGGTCCTCTCATCCCAACCTAGGCTCCATTGAGCACAGTGAGGAGCCTGTGGGCACAGAGGGACAGTCAACTCCATCCATACCCCCAGAGGCCTCGAGTGGCTACGTAACTCCCGAATGGCTCTGAAAGACTGCCCGGCCTTCTACAAGCAGGCTTGAGGCTGTTTGCACAGGCATTTCCGTGTCCTTCACACCAAGCATGTTCTAGAGGGCTGAAGGGGCTTTCCCATCCTGCCCCTCAGCCCATCAGAAATTTTACCACAAGGGGTGGGATGTGGCAAGAGGAGGACCAGGTTGGGAGCCCAGGGCAGGATCCTTGTTGTCTGGATTTAAGAGCCACACTGGGCACATTGCATTCTCCTGATCTACCTTTCAAAGAACGAACTCTCGGACAAGACTTTTTGTAACCAGGCTTCCCACCACATTGACGGCAACAGCACATAGCAGGCCAAGGGGCTCAAAAAGAATATTGCTACTGAGCAAACTCATTCACACCAGGCTTCGGTGCTTCAGTGAGGGCCCAGAGTGGCCACAAACAGGGCGTTGTCTGGTCCTGGCCAGCTCTCTTTATTAGATAAAGCAAATGACACATTATCTCCTGACAGAGAAGAGCACAATTTTCAGAGACATTTAAAATGGAAGTGTAATTTTCTGATGGCTTCTAAAGGGGAACAGCTTAGCACAGGTTATTTAGATCTAACCCAAACCACTCTAGGACTTCAATTTAGCCATTTAAGGTAGGAAGCCGATGCCTTCTCCCATCTCCTGCCGCAGGCTGAGGTTTAGATTGGAGTTAGATGCGCCAGAGGATGGAGATTTGGGGTCTGACCACAAAGTTGATGTCTTTAGGGGAATCATTCCATAAGAGGAGTTGACACACCTGACTCTACCCTTTACCTGGCTGCGAAGTTGGTTCATGTCTTGGTCCTGTTTCCTTCTATGTGGGAGGGGGAAAAAAAAGGTCAGCCTAGAATGATTTAGAATTTTTCTTGAGGTGGGAGGTCACAGATTCCTCCAGCAATTTGATCTTCCAGGAACTCCTTCAGGTGCACACCCGCTCAGTTCTCCCTGGTAACGTACACATAGTTGAGACCCACCTGTCTGAGGGCACATCCTCGGATGTAGAGCCAGGCTTGACAACCATCCCTGGGGCGGATTTCCAGCTGAAATGTTCAGTTGCTCTTTTTGAAGAGACAAACTATAACTACTAAAATAACTGCAATAACTGCCCCAGTCATAACTGGAATAGGAAGCTGAGTCGTCCCCCTGTCATGTCTCAAAGCTGAAAAATGAGATCTCGGAAGATTTAAGCCAATGTGTGGAAAACTTATTGCAAGCAGATTCAGACTGCCGGCACCGGGAGGGGCCCAATAAAGGGTTGCCAGGGAAGCTAATTGGTCTAGGAGTATATATGTGCTACAAGCCTGTGTCACCACCTGATTGATTCCCTCAAGCATTCTTGCCCAGCAAGGGACCTGAAATTTCCATTTCTATGCGTCAGTTCACCATCAGTTCACCTTCTTGTTGCAGTCCCTCCCTAGTTTCACATGCCTCTGGCTCTGAGTCTAAAAACAGTCTGTTATTCCTGCATGGTTGGTTTCTGTGATTAGGCTGCTCAAACTCCCCTGGCTGCCTTCGCCTCTGTTCCACCTGCCTTTGTTTTCCACTGGACCCCTGCCCTGCCTGCCTGTGTGTCAAGCTAACTCCTCTCACCTGGCTAGGGGTCCCCAAAGGACGGCATTGTCATGCATGGGGGATAGTCACAAGTGTTAAGTGGTAGATTTAACCAATGAATTCAGTTTTGTGTCTCCAAAAAGAATTTGCTTCATTCTGAACTAACCTGGAGGTAGTGAGGGAAGTCATACCCAGAGACTCAAGAAGTTTTAAGATTCTGAAGGAATTATTTACTTAGCATAGATGTGACAAGGAAACTTCCTCAAAAAGGAAAGTATCAACTTTAGAAGTGAGCATTGGGCTGCTAAGTTTGCCTGCCATTTTCTTGAACCTACAACATAAGTCCTGTAGTTTGGGGAGATGGTACCTAGCTCCCAGGGTTGTAGTAATGATAAATGGGACACCCCAGAAAAAAACACTGTGCTTCACCATGCCTCCCGCCTCCCCCCCGCCCCTCCCCCCCGCAGCCCAACCCCCAATTAGGCCTGCGGAGAGCCTGCTCAAAGCCTGCCCAGGGGCTCTGAGAACCTGTCTCAGCTGGTTTTTCACAAAATAGGGCCTCAATAAATATATATCAGATGAATGAATGGCTGTCTGCATTTCTCCTTTTGTGTACTTATTAGGTGCAACAATGAAACCCGGGCCCCTGAATTCTGCCGGTTCCATTACCGTGTGGACGTAGGATGAGTGGAAGGGAGAGGGCGGTCAAGAATGAGTAAAGGCGACAGCGCAGCCTACGCACCGGAGAGAAAAGAAATCCTTGGAGGCTCGGGGGCAACAAAGAGCCAGAGCCGACGAATCCAAACACGAGGGCCCGGGGCCTCGGTGCG